>NW_013800475.1:0-1126 GCF_000517525.1 Limulus polyphemus | reverse complement strand
TTCCCACGAATACTGACATTTGTGGCTTTCTTCCTCAGTAGGTCATACTCTTTCAGAATAGATGGTCTGCAATACCTTCATATTCAGGTGCAACTGGATGAATTGGGTCTGGCATTGGATGACGTTGCTGTCTCCAATGATCAGTCCATTCCAGTATGGCTTATTTCCATTCCCAGATGTGACCTTTCTTTGAGTCATCTGAGGAAAGCAGATATTCTTGATTGGAAATATCATCTTCTATTTACTGAACATCTTTCGAAGCATCCTTCTATTCCCGTTTACAGGTGACTCTATAAGCTCTGCCATGGTATGCTGTGGCTCAGTAGTTGCTCGCAGGATCCTCTCTATAGTTTCTATGTTCAATGCCGAATTGTATGTAATTTCTCTTGTCCTAGATCATGTAGAAGCTATGCAGTGCACTGATTGAACTATTTACACTGACTCTCTTAGCTCTCTACTAGCTCCGGAATCACTTAACGTTAGTTCTCACCCTGTTCTCGTCAATATTCAACAATGGCTGGCCCATTTTTCTCTATCTGTAATAAGTACCCAGTTTTCTGGAAACCTGGCCCCCAAAGTGGGATGCTATGGTGATGATCGAAGCTTGGTAGCATACTGTAGAGAATGTTGCAAATAGTGAAGGTCAATAGGAGGTTTGTGGTACACCGATCTGCCCAGCAAGAGGTGGAAGAGAGGACACGGAGGATGTTCAGTGCCCTTGTACATTTGAAACGTAGCTGCTTTATATGGGGGAGGAAAGTAGATTTATGGTCAAAGATAAGCCCCAAGAACTTTGTCCCAGGAACCACATGAAGAACAACATCACCGAGATAGAGCTCGGGATTGGGGTGTAGGCGGCACTGGTAGGAAAAATGTGTGCAAACAGTCTTGAGGGTAGTCTGAAGCTGCCATTCAATAAACCTTATAATCAACGACTGACACAAGATGTGGAAATTGTCGATAGAGCCCGTTTGCAACTGTATGAGGAAGTTGTGTAGTGCTAGCATTAATCTTGATACTGAAAAGTGTGACACTCAAGACACAGCCCCGAGGGACTCCAAGCCTGTGTAAAAGAATGGGAAAGATTCGAACCCACACAGACTTCGAATCGCCTCTCCAGTGAAAA
>NW_013800474.1:0-552 GCF_000517525.1 Limulus polyphemus | reverse complement strand
CTAACCATTGCTCTCTCTTCATTTATATATTACCCCTGGCTTTCCTCTGTCAGGCTTATATACTAACGAAGAGGGCATCTCCAACACACTCGGACTTCCCCGATCATTCGAGAAACTCATCACGCACGTCACCAGCACCAACGCGCCAGCAGAGTTGCGTGACTTCCGCTGTCGTAACACTACACTGTTTTATTAATTTCCAATTTCGTGTATAAGCATTTGATTAAATATATCCAAAATCTCATTTGTCTGTATTGGAAACCAATAATTTAATCAAAGTAACAATGGAAATTTAATAATATGAAAAGTAAAAGGCCCCCAATTAATATTGCTTGTACAATTATTATTATTAACCCACCACTGATAATAAAAGTACTTTGTTTTCTGGTTGTGCCCCCCAAATAAAGTTAGCTGCATGATTTCACTAGAAACAAACGTTTATATTTCATACATTTATGTGAGGTACTTTCACATATTTAAACTTTTCTCACGTAAATTAGATATCCATAAAAATATTGAACCTTTATTAAGCCTATTGAAAACAGAGTAAAC
>NW_013800473.1:0-1230 GCF_000517525.1 Limulus polyphemus | reverse complement strand
AGTCTAATAGTGTTCTGACAATAAGTTTGTTAAACTGTCATATAACCCTAGAGTCTAATAGTGTTCTGACAATAAGTTTGTTAAACTGTCATATAACCCTAGAGTCTAATAGTGTTCTGACAATATATCAAGTTTGTTAAACTGTCATATAACCCTAGAGTCTAATAGTGTTCTGACAATAAGTTTGTTAAACTGTCATATAACCCTAGAGTCTAATAGTGTTCTGACAATAAGTTTGTTAAACTGTCATATAACCCTTAGAGTCTGATAGTGTTCTGACAATAAAGTTTGTTAAACTGTCATATAACCCTAGATTCTGATAGTGTTGTGTCTTGAAGAACCAAAATCGAGTTTTCACAGCTCTTCTGAATATAGACTTGTAAATGTAACATATTAAATTTAAATAAAACCTCGCCTTAAAATATCTAATTTGAGGTCCAGCTGAACTAATCAAAAAAGAGGTGAAAGATTACACCCCTCCAAGAACTTGGATTTTGGTCTCCATATACCAGTATATGAAGGTAGACATAAAGCGTCTTCTTAAGCTTCTGATAACATTTTAATAATCTTTTGTCATGCTTGTATCAGTAAGAACTATGATAAGACAAATGGAACAGTTATCCTAATTAAAGGACACTACAAGTTAGATTGGCCTGTATTAAGCAGCTATAATGTGTCAAGTGCCACATTGAACGTTCTAGAATATGTAGTGTGTAATGATAAAAGGACTTATGACTCTAAAACATTTCTTTAAATTTAATCATATATGCTTTAGTATCTAAACCTTTTCTCAAGTTTGTATATTAGTTTAATCCAATAATGATTTCACAGACTGAAGAAGCTTTAGTTTGTAGATTAGTTTAATCCAATAATGATTTCACCAATAGAAGAAGCTTCAGTTGGTAGATTAGTTTAATCCAATAATGTTTTCACAGATTGAAGAAGCTCCAGTTTGTAGATTAGTTTAATCCAATAATGATTTCCCAGATTCAAGGAGCTTTAGTATGTAGATTAGCTAATCCAATAATAATTTCACCAATAGAAGAAGCTCCAGTTTGTAGATTAGTTTAATCCAATAATGATTTCACCAATTGAAGAAGCTTCAGTTTGTAGATTAGTTTAATCCAATAATGATTTCACAGATTGAAGGAGCTTCAGTTTCTGGATTAGTTTAATCCAATAATGATTTCACAGATTGAAGGAGCTTTAGTTTGTAGATTAGTTTAATCC
>NW_013800472.1:0-552 GCF_000517525.1 Limulus polyphemus | reverse complement strand
AGTTGTTGTAACAAATAACGCTAAAGATGGGTATGGGGGTTACACCTTCGGTAACTTGAGTTTCACCTAGGTAATCGTGGAGTATTTGTACTAAGTAAGGCTAAAGATGAGTATGGTGGTTATAAATTCGGGAACTAGAGTTACACCTAGGTTTTCATGGAGTAGTTGTACCAAATAAAGCTAAAAATGAGTATGGTGGTTACAAATTCGGTAACAAGAGTTACACCTAGGATTTCGTGGAGTTGTTGTACCAAGTAAGGCTAAAGATGAGTATGGTGGTTATAAATTCGGTAACTAGAGTTACACCTAGGTTTTCGTGGAGTTGTTGTACGAAGTAAGGCTAAAGATGAGTATGGTGGTTATGAAGACGGTACCTATAGTTACTCCTACGTGTTCGTGGAGTAGTTGTACCAAATAACGATAAAGACGAGTATGGTGGTTATAAATTCGGTAACTAGAGTTACACCTAGGTGTTCGTGGAGTTGTTGTACCAAATAACGCTAAAGATTAGTATGGGGGTTACACATTAGGTAACTAGAGTTACACCTAGGT
>NW_013800471.1:0-550 GCF_000517525.1 Limulus polyphemus | reverse complement strand
AAATATTTATAATATTTTTTTTATTTTGCTAGGTTAGGACAGTTCATGTAAGGTTAGATCCAGTTAGACTAATTAGTAAATAATTACATGTTTATTTAAATAAAAAATTAATTTCATTAAAAAGAAAATCTTTAAAAAATTAAAATATTCGCTCATTCTTTCCCATTTAAAAATCAACCGCCAACTCTTGGACTTCTATTTTCTACCAACGAATACTGGGATGTGACCATCACTCTTATAACGCACCCACATTACCAAAGTGCAGAGAAAAATTCTATTGACAGGGCACAAACCTCGGATCCACAGTACGGCAAGCTAACTACTGGGCCGCGCTTGTCTTTCGAACTACATCATTCACAGACTTCAACATTTCTAATTGGCTACATAATCTCTCCTTCAACTCGTAATTTCTAAAAGAACATGAATTGGCTTCCGTGGCTAAGTACAGATTTACTTATTGTGTGAACATAGGCCTGCCTAATCACAAAAAAGAACATGAATTGGCTTCCGTGGCTAAGTACAGATTTACTTATTGTGTGAACATAGGCCT
>NW_013800470.1:0-552 GCF_000517525.1 Limulus polyphemus | reverse complement strand
CAATTTTATCATAGATTCTACATCTCGGCAAAGCCTTGTGAGTATCAAGGTGCTACATCACAAAGGAGTACCAGAAGACATACAATAGCTCTGTGGTGTGACAGGACATTATGTTAGGTTGTGTCCAATAAATCCCTCCTAATAGAATAGCTCCAGCAGAATGACAAGAAATAAAGAAGGTCATGGATGGTCTAATTAAGGAAGGGATAGTCGAGAAGTCAGATAGTCCCTGGTCAGTTCCCGTCGTGTTAGTCCAGAAGAAGGATGGGACCTAACGCTGCTGTGTGGACTTCAGGGCTCTTAACAGTATAACCAAAAATGACTACTACCCACTGCCAAGAATTGGTGATACTCTTGATGCCCTAAGTGGAGCCAGGTGGTTTTCAACTCTGGACTTAAAGTCAGGTTTCCATCAAGTAAAAATGGCTGAAGCAGATAAACCTAAGATTGCATTTAGTTATGGCCAAGGTTTCTGGAAAGATCGAGTGATGCCATTCAGTCTTAGTAATGCTCAAGCAACATTTGAGAGGCTGATGGAAAGAGTATTGGAAG
>NW_013800469.1:0-552 GCF_000517525.1 Limulus polyphemus | reverse complement strand
AGCTGCCTGGACAATACAGTCAGTCACTGCAACCACACTGTCGTCTGTTGATGCAAATGGACAAAGGCAGGATCAAGTTCAGAGAGAGAGAGAGGTGAAAGATGGCCAGTCAGCCTGGTCCAGCCTCCACAGTGGCACTCGGCTCGGGTGGCATCGACCATGGCCAACCTCCCTCATAATGATAGGAAAATGATCACTGCCCCATGGATCACTGTCGACCATCCAAGAAAAGTGAGTGAAAAGTGAAAGGGTGCAAATCGAGAGATCAATGGCAGTAAAAGACTGACTAGATGCATGAAAATAAGCATATGTTCCAGTATTGAAGAGAGAAAGGTTGTGATCCAAGAGCATATGCTCCATGGAACGACCCCTCCCATCAATATCAGCACCACCCCAGAAGGGGTTGTGTCCATTAAAGTCTCCCAGAAGTAAAAAAGGAGGTGGCAACTGGCCAACGAGAGCATCAAGGTCTGGTTGATCATAAGTCTCCCCAGGAGACAGGTAGAGAGAACAAACAGTGATGGCACAACCCAAGGAAACATGAATGGCTAC
>NW_013800468.1:0-551 GCF_000517525.1 Limulus polyphemus | reverse complement strand
GGACTGGGATTCGAACCCACGACCCTCAGATTGCGAATCGAGCACCCTAACCACCTGGCCATGCCGGGACCCGTGAGGTACGTATACACTATATTGACATGTGTACATTGAAACCCTAGTTTTATTACGGCTATTTAAACATTTTTAAGTAATGGAATCTCATTTTTAACAATAGTGTTAGTATCAATCAAAGAACCAAGTAATCTTTGTACTGTTTTAGTGTAAATATAAAGCATATTTTAATATTTAGTTTATCAGAATGTACACTAGGCTGTTTTAAAATTGACTGTATCACTAACTCCATAGACTACAATTGAATAGAGACTTTATATTACACTATGTTTACATATCAGCTTGCACACTTAATGTAGTTATGGCTTTAGTTACCAATGTCTATATTTTAGAAATAATGCATAAAATGTATGTTGACGTTTTACAAAAAAATTGTCATTAACTTCTAATTAATGCAAGCTAACTAAATAAATCAAAACTAAAAATTAACCAGTTACTTAATATAGACAATTTCATATAATATTTATCATAATTCACTA
>NW_013800467.1:0-551 GCF_000517525.1 Limulus polyphemus | reverse complement strand
GGTGAGTGTAATAGAACAGCCTCTAAAACCTTCTATCTCTAATTTCTGCCCCCCCCCTATGGCACAGCGGTATGTCTGCGGACTTACAACGCAAGAAACCGGGTTTCACTAGCCGTGGTGGGCAGAGCACATATAACCCATTGTATAGCATTGTGCTTAACTACAAACAAACAAACTCTTTTTCTATTTAACAAACTGATGAATATTTTAAAACCACTGACATGACAAAGATGATACGTTGTCCTATAGAGTGTTTATTACTTTCCTGTAGAAGTGTTTGTTTGTTGTTAAACACAAATTTATACATTTGGTTATCTGTGCTTTGTCAACTGCATGTATCAAAACCCAGTTTTTAGCGTTATAAGCCCTCAGACTTACCGCTAAGGTTAGATGTAAGTATATATTAAAGTCTGCGATTCTAATAACTAGACTGATAGATGCTCTAACTAACTAAACTATAATATCTTGTGCACCAGTATATACAACCATATCTTGTGCACCAGTATATACAACCATATCTTGTGCACCGGTATTTACAACCATATCTTGTG
>NW_013800466.1:0-552 GCF_000517525.1 Limulus polyphemus | reverse complement strand
TACTGTGTACTGTCGATAAGAAGACACAAGATTTAATAATACTGTGTACTATCACTAACAAGCTACAAGATTTAACGATAGTGTGTACTGTCAATAAGAAGAAACAAGATTTAACAATACTGTGTACTGTCAATAAGAAGACACAATATTTAACAATACTGTGTACTGTCAATAAGAAGACACAAGATTTAACAATACTGTGTACCGTCGATAAGAAGACACAAGATTATAAATACTGTGTACTATCACTAACAAACCACAAGATTTAACGATAGTGTGTACTGACAATAAGAAGACACAAGATTTAACAATACTGTGTACTGTCAATAAGAAGACACAAGATTTAACGATACTGTGTACTGTCAATAAGAAGACACAAGATTTAACAATACTGTGTACTGTCGATAAGAATACACAAGATTTAACGATACTGTGTACTGTCAATAAGAAGACACAAGATTTAACGATACTGTGTACTGCCAATAAGAAGACACAAGATTTAACGATACTGTGTACTGTCAATAAGAAGACACAAGATTTAACGATAGTGTG
>NW_013800465.1:0-1389 GCF_000517525.1 Limulus polyphemus | reverse complement strand
CCTCACCCAGAAATAGTTGATGCTACTTTATTCTATGTTAGGTAATGTGGGTTAAAGGTCTTTGGCCTCACCCAGAAATGTTGATTGTAAACATCCAGACTGAACATCATTTCTATAAAAAAATATCTTATTGTGGACTCTGATTCAATTGATGTTTGAATTGGAACTTTAATAATAACTTTACCTAAAACAAACCTTGAGGCCCTGCATGGCCAGGTGGTTGGGGCACTCGACTTGCCATTGCGAGTCGAGCGTCCTAACCACCTGGCCCAGGAGTGTCTTAATGAGTTTTCCTTGGACAAAAGATGCTAGGGTGAAGTTCAAGCCAACTGCTAATGTTTCTGTGTTCTTTAAGTAAGGTATAATATATTATTACTTTTATTAACAGTATTTGTTATACACGTTAGTATACTGAATGTCATTACTTTTTCTTTATTGTATATTCCGAGGGTCGCGGGTTCGAATCCCCGTCACACCAAACATGCTCGCCCTTTTAGCCGTGGATGCGTTATAATGTGACGGTCAATCCCACTATTTATTGGTAAAAGAGTAGCCCAAGAGTTGGCAGTGGGTGGTGATGACTAGCTGCCTTCCCTCTAGTCTTACACTGCTAAATTAGGGACGGCTAGTGCAGATAGCCCTTGTGTAGCTTTGCGCGAAATTCAAAACAAACAAACATGAGCTGTGTTTGGCACTTGAGAAAATAAGACTAAAATACTAGCTCCATAACAATATTTCAGTATTAAAAGTGAAAAAAGTGAATCTACAAAAAAAAATTTTAAATCTTCAATGAAGTGAGTAGTAGTAAAACAAAAAATTATAATAAGTTATCATGAAGCATAAAAAATGCCATCTTAGCAAAATACATAAAAAGTAACAAAATGTGAACTTGTAATAGAATTTTTGAATACGAAAATATGGTAGCAGCTTATTCCATGGTATTGTATCCCTGTTTTGGCTAAATGATGTTGTGGATTTTTATTATACAAGCTAAAATACTTGTCAATTGACAAGGAATGTTTAAACTTGATTAAAATTAAAATAATGTAAATTTAGGAGAAATAATATATTTCAAAGTAATAACTTGAACATAAACTTTATCTCAAAATATTCAAATTATAACAAAGCTTCTTCATAAACAACATTTGCAGTTTGCTTTCCATCTACCAACAAATAAAGATTTTGAGGTGATCCCACCCTTGAACACCCTACATGGTTGTTTGAGTAACACTTCAGAAACTTTCATACTTTAACCTTGAATCCATTTAGAATATTCAACATTATCTAAAGCGTCAACCTGCCAAGATTGTTTGAGATTGATTTAAAAGGCTGGGAGTAACTAACCAACAGGCTTTACAAAATAGAAATAGGGTTAAGTTAAATTTTGAG
>NW_013800464.1:0-553 GCF_000517525.1 Limulus polyphemus | reverse complement strand
GTTTAGGTTTGTATATATAAGTTGTTCGGGTTTTTCATACTAAAAAGCGACTATTAATTTCTTGACGACCTAATACTTTTATGACTATTTTACGATACGGTAACATTTTTCGATTGGAAATTCTTATTCTATTGTTTTGCCAGTGAGGAAGCCAGTAATGTACATATTTTATTTTCCATGTAAAGTTGAGAAGCTTAGTCTGCTATGTGATCATTAGCCTGATCAAGTGATATGTCCACTTCCATCCCTATCTTGTTTGGTTCCTTTTTTTCAAGTTCCGTAGCCAGCCTTACATAGCTTTTATATTTAGCGAGAATTTTTTTACTTATACTTTTTGTTAAAATTTTTTATAAGATGGTGTACGTGGGTTACTAGGTTATTCTAAAGTGTATTTTAAAGCTTTATAAATTTTGCATAGAATAATAATAAAATAGGTAGACGAATGATGATAAAATTATAGTTACTGCTAGAACTAGGTAAGCGATAGGCCTATTGAAGAAAGATGATGGTGAACGAAAATAAGAAATCTCGGTTTTGGCTATTCGCCTTTGGG
>NW_013800463.1:0-554 GCF_000517525.1 Limulus polyphemus | reverse complement strand
TCTCTCTCTCTCTCTCTCTCTATATATATATATATATATATATACACATTTTTTTCAAATGTTGAGATCATTTATGCATTTTCAGTTTGCATATTTGAAAATCACAAGTGGAGGAAGAAACTTATGTGAAATATACATAAACGTTTCAACAATTAATTACTGACAATACATATAATCAAGGTGATGCAATTAACGCCCCCGGGGCATTGCAAACTGCAAAAAGGGGCGCTAATTTTAGTATTTGTGCAATATGTGCAACATGTGATTTGTTGATTTCACTGCTAATAAGTGTGTGTTTGTTTTTCTTCTTTTTTTTCCCAAGTCAAAATTACGGTAATAAAAGTGGATTATATGTTGGATTACTATTGCTGTCAAAATTACAGTAAGAAAGTGGATTACAGTAGAGGATTATATGTTGGATTACTATTGCTGTCACACAAGGTAAGCTTTATAAAAAATATTGAGGGACGATAATTAGAGAGGGAGCGTTCTTGTTTGTTTAATTTTTATGTTATACCTGTATAAAGTATTGTTACCACAGCGCAAGTCACGTG
>NW_013800462.1:0-550 GCF_000517525.1 Limulus polyphemus | reverse complement strand
GGTCCTCTCGCCCCAAACTCGTGCTAGGAAACAAGTACATTTGTGTGGTGATGGATTATTTCACCAAGTGGCCTGAGGCATATACAATACCAATTCAGGAAGCTACAACTGTAGCTTTGGGTATTAGTGATTTCTTCTACAGATTTGGTATGCCATACGAACTGTATTGAGATCAGGGCCGTAACTTTGAATCAGCTGCAAGCTGTTTGGCATACGAAAGACCAGGACAACGCCACTGCACCCACAGTCTGATGGGGTGGTAGAAAAGTACAATTGGACACTTGGACAGGAATTGGCAAAATTTTGTAATAGCCGCCAAGATAACTAGGATGTCTTACTCCTTCCACTGTTGATGGCCTATAGAACAGCAAAGCATGAAGCCACTGGATACACTTTAGCAAAGTTGATGTTTGGTCGGGAATTTCGGTTGCCAGTGGATCTGATAACAGGACGCCCACCTTATGAAGAGTTGCCTGAGAATGTGTCAGAGTTTGTGAAAGTGTTTTCGGAAAGGATGGATGATATTCACCATCAAGTGCGTTCAAACTTG
>NW_013800461.1:0-550 GCF_000517525.1 Limulus polyphemus | reverse complement strand
AATTTAATTCTTCGTATTGTTGCCGACACTGGGCAGCTGATACATAATTGAACAGAGTTGTTTAAGCATTTGTTTAACAACAAGTAAACAATTCTATTTATTCAATTATGTATCAGCTGCCCAGTGTTGGCTAACAGTACGAAGAATTAAATTGTGGCGAAATGCTACAAGTTCTTCAAATACACATAGAATGATAGGTTTATTTTTTGTGAGTGTAAAACACTTAAATACACCAGCTCGATTTTCGATACCTCACAACTATAAAGGCTTGGTTTGGTCACATATTTTACCTAGTCTCACTTCCAACCTTTATCGCTATATCAACTTTTCTCACATTCTATTACAGCTTCGCACTCGCTATGTTAATAAATGTTTTCATGACCACAATCTCATCTTCTCCGATGTTCTCGCCACCAATGTACCCACTCCGAGAAACATTTTTGCACCAGCTGATCATCTACTGAACCTCTATGTCATGTCCCTCCCAGCTGACAATCCTGACCACGTCGAGATGCCGATGTCCCTTCTACCCCCATTTATCTATCCTGAC
>NW_013800460.1:0-552 GCF_000517525.1 Limulus polyphemus | reverse complement strand
AGACCCGTTGGGTCAACCACTATTCAGAGGTTATGAAGAATTCAAGCTAATTTCTATGTTGCACCGAAATGAAGGTTTATTTTGAGATAATTTAATTAGATATTTCAATTAGATATTAGATTGTTGATCGGGAGTAAAAGGAAAGACCATTTCATTTTTCAAAAAGTGCAGTAAGAAGTTTCGTAAAGAGCGCGAACGGTAGTGTGAATGATTTTTTGACTGAGAAAATAAGCAAGCAAACAAACAATCTCAGAGTTTTAGTAGTATGTAAATAGATTCTTCAAGATCTTCTTTTTGTCATCTTACGCCTTTTAATGAAGATGGGAACATTGACAGGGAAATAATATAATAGCCAATGCTTGGAGAGAGGTTTTCGTTTATAAAATTTTGTTGTTGTTTTTGATTTGATTTTTATTTTATTACCTCGTCTCCATAGTTACTGTTTGCAAATAGTCAATAATATTGTAGGTCCATTTTATTGTTGTTCTTTCTACACGCTGTTATAAAATACTTTTCATCTCATTATTTAATTTCTGTTGTGCGTATATTGTT
>NW_013800459.1:0-677 GCF_000517525.1 Limulus polyphemus | reverse complement strand
CAACAAATACTTGGAACACAACGTCATCTGGTATAATAATTTTATAAACAAAGACTTGGAACACAACCTCAAGTGTTAGAATAATTTGATGAACAAACACTTAGAACACAACGTCACCTGGTATAATAATTTTATAAACAAAAACTTGGAATACAACGTCACCTGGTATAATAATTTTATAAACAAAGACTTGGAACACAAAGTCACCTGTTATAATAATTTTATAAACAAAGACTTAGAACACAACGATACCTAGTATAATAATTTTATAAAGAAAGACTTGGAACACAACGTTACCTAGTATAATAATTTCATAAACAAAGACTTGGAACACAACGTCAAGTGTTATAATAATTTTATAAAGAAATATTTGAACACAACGTCACCTGTTATAATATTTTATAAACAAAGACTTGGAACATAATATCACCCGTTATAACAATTTTATCAACAAAGACTTGTAACACAACGTCAAGTGTTAGAATAATTTGATAAACAAATACTTGGAACACAACGTCACCTGGTATAATAATTTTATAAACAAAAGCTTGGAATACAACGTCACCTGGTATAATAATTTCATAAAAAAAGACTTGGAACACAACGTCACCTGTTATAATAATTTTATAAACAAAGACTTGGAACACAAAGTCACCTTTTATAATAATTTTATAAAC
>NW_013800458.1:0-552 GCF_000517525.1 Limulus polyphemus | reverse complement strand
TTAAAACTTTTTAATTTGTTCCTGAAATTAAGAAAGAAATCACAAAAGAGGATTGTGGTGTCAGAAAGATTATCTGCAAAATATGTAGGAGTTTAGAATTTAAAAGTTCATCACTTATGTGTGAATAACCCAAGCATGGCCAGGTGGATAAGGCGCTCGACTCGCAATCTGAGATTCGCGGGTTCCAATCCCCCGTCCCACCAAACATGCTCGCCCTTTCAGCCGTGGGGGCGTTATAATGTGGCGGTCAATCCCACTATTCGTTGGTAAAAGAGTTGGCGGTGTGTGGTGATGACTAGCTGCCTTCCCTCTAGTCTTACACTGCTAAATTAGAGACGGCTAGCGCAGATAGCCCTCGTGTAGCTTTGCGCGAAATTCAAAAACAAACAAAATTTAACCCAAGAATTACCTATAGAGACAAGGACAAAGAGGGAATTTCTGGGACAGGAAAAACTCGTGTCAGTGGGAGTCACACTTTAGAGAATTAAAACACAGTATCTCTGATGGAGTCAAGATATCTCCAACGTCACCCTGTGGACACGCCCCCACGTT
>NW_013800457.1:0-717 GCF_000517525.1 Limulus polyphemus | reverse complement strand
CGACAGAATCTTCTTTCCCAGTGAGATTACCATTTAGAGGGGGGAAAATAGAGTTATACAAGCTGTACCAGTCCGGAAGGATGGACAGAAAGTATAACGGTTAAAATGGTACAACAAACTAATAAATATTTCCTTTAATTACAACAACTGTACTTTGTATGTAAGATATTTTTATTTTTGACACGTTTTACGCTATTCTTTAAGTTCAGTTTTCACGTGTTGCGAAAAGTTGTGTTTCAGTGACGTCAAAAATACAAAGAACAGGTTTTTAAGCCACTGTTTGATTTTGTTGGACGTCGACGTTGCGCTAGATTGGCGAGCAGTAACCACATGTGTCCATGTATTACATTTAAGATTGCATAAGACATGCAAGACATTTTGCAGCTTTATCTGAAACATTTCTGAAAATTTCATAATGAGGTATACGTTGAAATTTAATGAAGTAGACTGTATAATAAAGTTTAACCAGTGCTGTTATTTTTGTAAATTTTCCACATCCACACTGCCCACGTTTTAATGTTTCACGTCGAAACACGTGTGCAGTACCTCTGTTGGTGAAGTTCATAGCATTTACTCGATCTTAGATATACGTTATATGGTAGGAAGTGTAGAATTCCGTTGCTTTAGTTGTGACCTGATATGGTTTGTGTATTATGCTGCGTATCAAAGATCTAGGGTTCGAAACGTGATTTTGCTGAACGTACCGTGGGTTTTCGG
>NW_013800456.1:0-551 GCF_000517525.1 Limulus polyphemus | reverse complement strand
GAGATTTCAGCTACTCGTCTTATGACAATACCTCCATCCCATGCACCATTATAGTAACCCTTGTCTGAACCCTTTCCAACAATACTGAAAACAATACTCCAAATGTGGCCTAACCAGTGACCTATACAATGAAATTATAACCTTTTTAGACTTGTGTTCAATATTTCTGTTGATACAACCTAAAATCCTATTTGCCCTACCACTAGCAACAGCTTGGATGGCTTAAGAGACTGAACAACCACTACACCAAGATCCCTTTCCTTCATAACACTGTTAAGGTTATTTCCATCCAAGTTATACTTATAATTCAAATTATTATAATCCACATGCATTATCTTGCATTTAATATAATTAAAACCCATCTGCCATTTATTTGCCCAACTCACTAAATAATCTAAGTCCTTTTGTAAATCAGCAGCATCCTCTTCACAGCTAGCAACACCCAAGACCTTAATATCATCAGCAAGTCTAAGTAATTTTTTGATCATTACTTCAGTGATGTAAACCAAAAAGAGCAAAGGTCCTAAGACTGTGGCCCTGAAATACCACTT
>NW_013800455.1:0-552 GCF_000517525.1 Limulus polyphemus | reverse complement strand
TATTACAAGAAATATGCCTTTCACACTTATTATTAGTTGGGAAAAGTGTTCTCCTTTTATACGCGTCGCTATGACCTGAACGTATATACACACATACCCCCTACATACAAAGTTTAGGAACTTTATGGATTCTACAAAGTACTATTTACTATAAGTTTTCTCAAGTTCTGGATGTACGAAAATAGTAGTCTGCTGCCATCTATCGAACAAAAAAGAATTTAATTATGTGTTAATTAGCTACTTTGAAGCTCAGCAAGCAAAATGAGACACCCAACGACTATACTCATTTTATTCACCAATTCTCGTTTGCTTGTAGTCTGTATCTTTTTGTTAATGGCTTCGTGGGATGTGTTTAACAAAAACTGATTCTTTGTAGATATACACTTCTCAATTTCATAGGGTTTTTCATAAACTTCGTGTTGCCCGGCATGGCCAGGTGGATAAGGCGCTCGACTCACAATCTGAGGGTCGCGGGTTCGAATCCGCATCCCACCAAACATGCTCGCCCTTTCAGCCGTGGGGGCGTTATAATGTGACGGTCAATCCCACTAT
>NW_013800454.1:0-552 GCF_000517525.1 Limulus polyphemus | reverse complement strand
TGCTGTTGTCTGTCTTCTTGTTTCTTTTGCTGTTCTTGTATTGCTGCCATCAAATCTGCTAAGCTGTAGTTTGATTTGCCGCTTCTCGTTTCCATCTTCTCCTTCTCTTCTTCTTTTTTTTATCTCACTTTCTGACACCAATTTGTTACGCCTCCAGTCGTTAGTTAATTTTCCGTAAATTCGTTCCAACGAAACTTTAGCGACATAAGTCCTTTCTTAAATAAAACTGGTTTATTCTTTTCGAATACAACTTTACGATACACTTAATTTCAACAGTCGCTCTATAACAAACACTATAATTCACGTCTCACGTGGCCAAAAATATTTTGTCCCTATACATTCAATTACTCATTATCTGTTGTTCCGTCACGTTGTGACCGTCTTATGTATATACCAGACTACCCCCAATCTAGTAATCTCCCGATAATTCATGAAGGTTCGAGAAGGACGTGGTGTGATACTAGTCACGTGACCTGGCTGACGCAACAGTACTATTACTAGTCATTGATACCACAAATGGCATAACTATTAAACCAATTCACAACTACATAA
>NW_013800453.1:0-552 GCF_000517525.1 Limulus polyphemus | reverse complement strand
TACTATACCCATATTATATCACATTATATCATATTGTTGCGCCAGCGAGTCACGTGACTATTCTCATGCCCTCTTCTTTCTAGAACTATCATGTACCTTGGCGAATGCTCTAGCATTTACTAGATATAGGGTAGTCTGGTATATAAAAGAGGGTGCCAACGTGACAGGATAATGTGTGTGTAGACAGTGAGTATTTGATCTGCAGTCAGTGAATATTATTGAGCACGTTCGTTGTTATAGCGTTTGTTTAGCGCGATTGTTGAAGTTGAGTGTATCGGTAAAGTTACATTCGGAAAGAATAAACCAGTTTTATTAAGAAAGGACTTGTGTCGCTTAAGTTTCGTCGGAACGAGGTTACGGAAAGTTAATTAACAAACGGAGACGTAACATATTTGTGTCAGAGAGTGGGATAAAAAAAATGGAAACGAGAAGCGGCAAATCAAACTACAGCATGGCAGACTTGATGGCAGCAATACAAGAACAGCAAAAGAAACAAGAAGAACGAGAAATTAAACAAGAAGAACGAGAAGAGAAATTACAGCAGTGGTTGGA
>NW_013800452.1:0-647 GCF_000517525.1 Limulus polyphemus | reverse complement strand
GATTGTACATCCTGTAACAATCATGGTAAATATATACCACCACATACGTGAACTGTATCCAACAGTCTGTAAGAAGCCTGATGTCAAATCCTCAAATAAAAACAGCTTGCAACCTCACATACAACACTCATATGACCAGAGCTGTAGAGATATTCTTGCTGATTAATGCCAGATATAACGTGACTACCTCATATCAAGATACCTTCTCCGGCAGACCTTATGACTTAGGCCGAACAAATAGTTATATATCTAAATTATAGAGCATTTATGCAATAATACCATAGAATTGCAACTGTAAATTGTGTATTTAATATACGGTATTAACTACACTGTCATTATTATTATTATAGAATTATACGTATGAAAGGAAGAATAAAGATGACGTCAAAATATACTTTTTTTAACGCCAAAATCAAATAACATAAAATATAAAAATTCTTTAAACGTTACTCAAAATTATTGGCTTTCTATAATCAGTCAATTTTAAGTGAAAATATTTTTCTGCTACAAATGTAAGAAATTTATACTGTATACATTATCAAACTTAGGCCTTGATACATTGTAGACAGTTTTTATTACACTTTGTAGGAACGTTTGCCTTATGCTATTCTTGGGGATTTTTTGCCTGAATGGTGACTACACCTTCT
>NW_013800451.1:0-553 GCF_000517525.1 Limulus polyphemus | reverse complement strand
CAAAATAATGTGTCCTGTCAATAAAAAGACACAAGATTTAACGATACTGTGTACTGTCAATAAGAAGACACAAAATTTAACGATACTGTGTACTGTCAATAATAAGACACAAGATTTAACGATACTGTGTACTGTCAATAATAAGACACAATATTCAACGATAATGTGTACTGTCAGTAAGAAGACACAAGATTTAACGATACTGTGTACTGTCAATAAGAAGACACAATATTCAACGATATCGTGTACTGTCAGTAAGAAAACACAAGATTTAACAATAATGTGTCCTGTCAATAAGAAGACACAAGATTTTACGATACTGTGTACTGTCAATAAGAAGACACAAGATTTAACAATAATGTGTCCTGTCAATAAAAAGACATAAGATTTAACGATACTATGTACTGTCAATAAGAAGACACAAGATTTAACGATACTGTGTACTTTCAATAAGAACACAAAAGATTTAACGATACTGTGTACTGTCAATAAGAAGACACAAGATTTAACGATACTGTGTACTGTCCATAAGAAGACACAAGATTTAACAATA
>NW_013800450.1:0-554 GCF_000517525.1 Limulus polyphemus | reverse complement strand
CAAAAAAAAGCGGAGATATAATTGCAGATAGACAGATAATTGAGTCAAGTGAGCGGTAGTGACCGTTAGTAAAGTGTGTGAATCGTTGTGAATTATAGCCTGTGTTTAAGTTAAAGTAACTGTGGAAATTCTGTGTATTGCAAAGTTCTACTGAGAAAGAATAAACTAGTTTTGTTTAAAAAAGGACTTGTGTCGCTGAAGTTCCTCGGGAAGAATTTATACCGGAAATTAACAAACGACCAGAGACGTAACAAATTGGTGTCACAGAGTAGGACGGAAAAGAAAAAAAAAGAAAAAAAGATGGAAACGAGAAGTGCCAAATCAAACTACGACTTAGCATATTTGATGGCAGAAATACCAGAACAGCAAAAGAAACAAGAAGAACGAGAAAATAAACAAGAAAAAAGACTACAGTAGTGGTTGGAGGAAAAGAAAAGAAACAAGAAAAAGAGACTACAGCAGTGGTTGGAGGAAAAAGAAAAGAAACAAGAAGAACGAGAGCCCCCCCCCCAGTGGCACAGCGGTATGTCTGCGGACTTACAACGCTAGAATCC
>NW_013800449.1:0-477 GCF_000517525.1 Limulus polyphemus | reverse complement strand
CGAATTTGACATTCTAACTTTAACACCCACGAATTTATGTTATTCTAACTATAACACCCATGAATTTGACATTCTAACTTTAACACCCATGAATTTTGACATTCTAACTTTAACACCCATGAATTTATGTCATTCTAACTTTAACACCCATGAATTTATGTCATTCTAACTTTAACACCCATGAATTTATGTCATTCTAACTTTAACACCCATGAATTTATATCATTCTAACTTTAACACCCATGAATTTATGTCATTCTAACTTTAACACCCATGAATTTGTCATTCTAACTTTAACACCCATGAATTTATATCATTCTAACTTTAACACCCATGAATTTATATCATTCTAACTATAACACCCATGAATTTGACATTCTAACTTTAACACCCATGAATTTATGTCATTCTAACTATAACACCCATGAATTTGACATTCTAACTTTAACACCCATGAATTTATGTCATTCTAACTGT
>NW_013800448.1:0-672 GCF_000517525.1 Limulus polyphemus | reverse complement strand
CCTTAGAGATGTTGGGCACAAAGGATGTTAATATTTGGGTTAGTGAGAAATGCATTTTATAGTTTAAATAATTATGGCCTTTTTCCAATTCGTAAATAAATTAATTCATGGAATAAATCACATTCTATAAGTTTTGGGTGTAGTTTCAAGTAATACCTTTAATGCTAATAATATTCATTTCAAGTCAATTCATAAAAATTTGATATAAAGAAAATGAAAGGGAGAAAGAAAATTGAATTTTGAATAGCAAATGCTACTATATTTGCAAATAATGCTTATTTTGTTACTTTCCAATGTGAATTTGATAATTAACACTTCAATATCTAATCTAAAAGTAGAATCATGACGTTGTTAGATAAAGATTTAAGTCTATAATATAAAAGGACGTATCTCTGTTTGACCGCTATAACTTTATAAACAGCCACATCCTGTAAAGGAGCAATAAAAGTATACAGGTTCTACTTTTATGCCAAACGTCATCCCCCAAAAGTCTTGGGAAGCACGAAGCAATACAATGGGTTTTCTATGCTGTACCTACGTGGGTATCAAAACTCAATTTTTAGCGTTATAAGACTGAAGACTTACCACTGAACCAATGGTGGCGCTTGAGGAGGGGAAAATAAGGCTGACCTCTCGTGGACCTCCAATTCAGCTGGAGACCATATTTTATGG
>NW_013800447.1:0-545 GCF_000517525.1 Limulus polyphemus | reverse complement strand
GTTTCATTGTTTAACCACGTATTAGTTGTTGTTTCATAGCAGGTGTTATTAGCCAGAAGTTTCTCTGTTGTTATTAACCAGATCTTTCATTCCTATTGTTGACCAGGAGTTTCATTGTTTTAACCAGGTATTAGTTGTTGTTTTCACAGCAGGTATTATTGGCCAGAAGTTTCTCTGTTGTTATTAACCAGATCTTTCACTGCTATTGTTGTCCAAGAGTTTCATTGTTTTAGCCAGGTATTAGTTGTTGTTTTCACAGCAACTGTTATTAGCCAGAAGTTTCTCTGTTGTTATTAACCAGATCTTTCACTGCTATTGTCAACCAAGAGTTTGATTGTTTTAACCAGGTATTAGTTGTTGTTTTCATAGCAGGTGTTATTAGTCAGAACTTTCTCTGTTGTTATTAACCAGATCTTTCACTGCTATTGTTGACCAAGAGTTTCATTGTTTTAACCAGGTATTAGTTGTTGTTTTCATAGCAGGTGTTATTAGCCAGAAATTTCTCTGTTGTTATTAACCAGATCTTTCACTGCTATTGTTGACCA
>NW_013800446.1:0-553 GCF_000517525.1 Limulus polyphemus | reverse complement strand
GTTCTACAGTTTGAAGAGAAGTAAAGATATCTTGTTCTACAGTTTGAAGAGAAGTAAAGATATCTTGTTCTACAGTTTGAAGAGAAGTAAAGATATCTTGTTCTACAGTTTGAACAGAAGTACAAACATCTTGTTCTACAGTTTGAAGAGAAGTAAAGATATCTTGTTCTACAGTTTGAACAGAAGTACAAACATCTTGTTCTACAGTTTGAAGAGAAGTAAAGATATCTTGTTCAACAGTTTGAAGAGAAGTAAAGATATCTTGTTCAACAGTTTGAAGAGAAGTACAAACATCTTGTTCTTGGTTTGTCCTTCGTGTGATACAAGACCTAATAACTGGTTTGTCCTTCGTGTGATACAGGACCTAATGACTGGTTTGTCCTTCGTGTGATATGGGATTTGTTTTATTTATACGTTTTGAACATGTGAAGATCCAGTTACCAAGCATGTGTGTGTTTATTTTCTGAAGATCCAGTTAACAAGCATGTGTGTGTTTATTTTGTGAAGATCCAGTTAACAAGCACGTGTGTGTTTATTTTGTGAAGATCCAGTT
>NW_013800445.1:0-554 GCF_000517525.1 Limulus polyphemus | reverse complement strand
GTTCCTCGCGCCGTTTGAAATACGCAGAAGTGGTGTATATGGAAGTGAGGACTTCGCCCAGTTGTAAGAAAAGAGGTTTTGAACTTTTTAGTATTTTCCGGAGTGAGACTTGTCTATCTCTTGAGATGTATAGTTTTATATATTGTTATTTAAGCAAAAGTACACTAGGCTATCTACTGTGTCAACCGCAGTTCATCGATTTTAGCGTTGTAAATCCATAGACTTACCGCTGTCCCATTGGGGGGGGGGGCAGAAATAATGATACTAAATAGTAAATTTCTCAAATTCTCATATCCACCTGTAAGTCCGTAAACTTACCGTTAACCCATCGTGGTACTCTGACATAAATAGATCTCTTTCACTGTTTATGCTATTTCATGAAAGTGAACTAGGAATGCATTTTGGTGGAAGGAATATTTATTCATGCCCTTTATGTAATGCCAGATTTTTCGCAATCCTCGTTATGATGTGAAATTTCGAAAATATATCTATAGACCGTGGGCGAACAAGGTACTAGAAGCTAAGACATGTTAAAAGTTACCGTCATGCTGGAA
>NW_013800444.1:0-554 GCF_000517525.1 Limulus polyphemus | reverse complement strand
ACCCTTGGCTTACTAAACCTAAATGCCTATCAATATTGGATCGGACCCTCCAGCGTGAACCTTTACCTTCAATAGCGAGAAACAGAAAAAAAACAATCCGTCCTTGCTTATCGACAGTATTATAAAAGCGTAAAAGTAAATGGCATCCTATTTAGTTATTGGACTTCGGCTAAATGTTGATCCAAAAGTAACGAGTATTTTATTTCGAAACTAAGTTCTGTTAATATTAATAAAATATCATACACAGAATCATTTTGGTACTAACGCAGCAAATCAGGTGAAAATATAGAAGACAAAAGGAAACAAACAAACAAACAATGTTTAAGTAGATTTATGATAGAAATTTAAATAAATTATGGGTTTTGAAAACTTAAAAATATGTAGATCTATGTTTTACTAAATATATCTCGAGCAAAAATCTATAGAAAAAAAAAATCCCCTTTACATACGGGTAAGTTAAATAGCCAGGTCAGAGACCAGTTAGGTCTCAGGTATCGTTTGCTTCTAATTTTAAACTATTGACTAGATGAGAGCAGCTAGCCAGAACAATCCTT
>NW_013800443.1:0-881 GCF_000517525.1 Limulus polyphemus | reverse complement strand
ACAGTACACAGTATCGTTAAATCTTGTGTCTTCTTATTAATAGTACACAGTATCGTTAAATCTTGTTCTTCTTATTGACAGTACACAGTATTGTTAAATCTTGTGTCTTCTTATTGACAGTACACAGTATCGTTAAATCTTGTGTCTTCTTATTGACAGTACACAGTATCGTTAAATCTTGTGTCTTTAAGATGACACAAAATTTAACGATACTTTGACAGTACACAGTATCGTTAAATCTTGTGTCTTCTTATTGACAGTACACAGTATCGTTAAATCTTGTGTCTACTTATCGACAGTACACAGTATTGTTAAATCTTGTGTCTTCTTATTGACAGTACACAGTATCGTTAAATCTTGTGTCTTCTTATTGACAGTACACAATATTGTTAAATCTTGTGTCTTTTTATGGATAGTACACAGTATTGCTAAATCGTGTGTCTTCTTATTTAGAGTACACAGTATTGTTAAATCTTGTGTCTTCTTATTGAGAGTACACAGTATAGTTAAATCTTGTGTCTTCTTATTGACAGTCCACAGTATCATTAAATCTTGTGTCTTCTTATTGACAGTACTTAGTATCGTTAAATCTTCTGTCTTCTTATTGACAGGACACATTATTGTTAAATCTTGTGTTTTCTTATTGAAAGTACACAGTATCGTTAAATCTTCTGTCTTCTTATTGACAGTACACAATATCGTTAAATATTGTGTCTTCTTATTGACAGTACAGAGTATCGTTATATCTTGTGTCTTCTTATTGACAGTACACAGTATCGTTAAATTTGGGTCTTTTTATAGATAGTACACAGTATTGCTAAATCGTGTGTCTTCTTATTGAGAGTACATACTATCGTTAAATCTTGTGTCTTCTTATTGAC
>NW_013800442.1:0-351 GCF_000517525.1 Limulus polyphemus | reverse complement strand
AACGAATTTGTTATTATTATATTTATTTTAATATCAACTTTTGTTTTGATTAGGTTTATATTCAGAAACATACATAGCTTATAATGTTAGATATGTATTACGAAACTCCCGCCTATTCTCCAGAGTGGTAGAAGATTCTCGAGAGTAAGAATCATCTATATATGTGTATACGTAAACGCTTAAATGTAGCTCAGTATTGTTACGTAATCTGAATTTTCTAGAAAACCTTCCCACGCCTATAAATATAACCAACGAGACGCGCCAAAGAGTGTATTCATTATTAGTTCGCTATAAATTTCGGAAGCTATAACTGTGATTGTTATAACGCTTATCAATCGGAAAGCTTCAGAT
>NW_013800441.1:0-1721 GCF_000517525.1 Limulus polyphemus | reverse complement strand
ATTGTTAAATCGTGTGTCTTCTTATTGAAAGTACACAGTATCGTTAAATCTTGTGTCTTCTTTTTGACAGTACACAGTATCGTTAAATCGTGTGTCTTCTTATTGAAAGTACACAGTATCGTTAAATCTTGTGTCTTCTTTTTGACTCTTCTTATTGAAAGTACACAGTATCGTTAAATCTTGTGTCTTCTTATTGACAGTACACAGTATCTTTTTATTGAAAGTTCACAGTTTTGTTAAATGTTGTAGTTAAATCTTGTGTACACAGTATCCTGTCAATAAGAAGACACAAGATTTAACGATACTGTGTAATGTCAATTAGAAGACACAAGATTTAACCCGTGTACTGTCAATAAGAAGACACAATATTCAACGATAATGTGTACTGTCAGTAAGAAAACACAAGATTTAACAATAATGTGTCCTGTCAATAAGAAGACACAATATTTTACGATACTGTGTACTGTCAATAAGATGTGTGTCTTCTTATTGAAAGTACACAGTATCTTTAAATCTTGTGTCTTCTTTTTGATAGTACACAGTATTGTTAAATCTTGTGTCTTCTTATTGAAAGTACACAATATCGTTAAATCTTGTGTCATCTTATTGACAGTACACAGTTTTGTTAAATGTTGTATCTTCTTATTGAAAGTACACAGTATCGTTAAATCTTGTGTCTTCTTAAGGACAGTACACAGTATTGTTAAATCGTGTGTCTTTTTATTGAAAGTACACAGTATCGTTAAATCTTGTATCTTCTTTTTGACAGTACACAGTATCGTTTAATCTTGTGTCAAATCTTGTGTCTTCTTATTGACAGTACACAGTATTGTTAAATCAACGATACTGTGTACTTACAATAAGCAGATACAACATTTAACAAAACTGTGTACTGTCAATAAGAAGACAAAAGATTTAAAGATACTGTGTACTTTCAATAAGAAGACACAAGATTTAACGATACTGTGTACTGTCAATAAGAAGACACAAGATTTAACGATATTGTGTACTTTCAATAAGAAGACACACGATTTAACAAAACTGTGTACTGTCAATAAGAAGAAAAAAAAGATTCAAAGATACTGTGTACTTTCAATAAGAAGTCACAAGATTTAACGATACTGTGTACTGTCAATAAGAAGACACAATATTTAACGATACTGTGTACTTTCAATAAGAAGACACAAGATTTAACAATACTGTGTACTTTCAATAAAAAGACACAAGATTTAACGATACTGTGTACTGTCAATAAGAAGACACAAGATTTAACGATACTGTGTCTTTCAATAAGAAGACACAAGATTTAACAAAACTATGTACTGTCAATAAGAAGACACACGATTTAGCAATACTGTGTACTTTCAATAAAAAGACACAAGATTTAACGATAATGTGTACTGTCAATAAGAAGACACAAGATTTAACGATACTGTGTAATGTCAATTAGAAGACACAAGATTTAACGATACTGTGTAATGTCAATTAGAAGACACAATATTTAACGATACTGTGTACTGTCAATAAGAAGACACAAGATTAAACAATACTGTGTACTGTCTAAAAGAAGATACAAGATTTAACGATACTGTGTACTTTCAATAAAAAGACACACGATTTAACAATACTGTGTACTGTCCTTAAGAAGACACCAGATTTAACGATACTGTGTACTTTCAATAAGAAGATACAACATTTACCAAAACTGTGTACTGTCAATA
>NW_013800440.1:0-550 GCF_000517525.1 Limulus polyphemus | reverse complement strand
CGTGAACTAGTTGAAGAATAATTATGGTGTGAACTAGTTGAAGAACAATTATGGTGTGAACTAGTTGAAGAACAATTATGGTGTGAACTAGTTGAAGAACAATTATGGTGTGAACTAGTTGAAGAACAATTATGGCGTGAACTAGTTGTAGAACAATTATGGCGTGAACTAGTTGTAGAATAATTATGGCGTGAACTAGTTGTAGAATAATTATGGCGTGAACTAGTTGTAGAATAATTATGGCGTGAACTAGTTGTAGAATAATTATGGCGTGAACTAGATGTAGAATAATTATGGTGTGAACTAGATGTAGAATAATTATGGCGTGAACTAGATGTAGAATAATTATGGCGTGAACTAGATGTAGAATAATTATGGCGTGAACTAGATGTAGAATAATTATGGTGTGAACTAGTTGTAGAACAATTATGGTATGAACTAGTTGAAGAACAATTATGGTGTGAACTAGTTGTAGAACAATTATGGTGTGAACTAGTTGTAGAACAATTATGGTGTGAACTAGTTGTAGAACAATTATGGTGTGAACTAG
>NW_013800439.1:0-739 GCF_000517525.1 Limulus polyphemus | reverse complement strand
TACTCATCTTTAGCCTTACTTGGTACAACTACTCCATGAAACCTAGTTGTAATACTAGTTACGGAATTTTTAACCACCATACTCATCTTTAGTGTTACTTGGAACAACTACTCCATGAACACTTAGGTGTAACTCTAGTTACCGGGGTGGTTAAAAATTGATGAGTATGTACCAAGTAACGCTAAAAACTACTCCATGAACACCTAGGTGTAACTCTAATTACCGAATTTATAACCACCATACTCATCTTTAGCCTTTCTTGGTACAACTACTCCATAAACACCTAGGTGTAACTCTAGTTACAGAATTTTTAACCATCATACTCATCTTTAGCCTTACTTGGTACAACTACTCCATGAACACTTAGGTGTAACTCTAGTTACCGAATTTATAACCACCATACTCATCTTTAGCCTTACATGGTACAACTACTCCATGAACACCTAGGTGTAACTCTAATTACCGAATTTATTACCACCATACTCATCCTTAGCCTTACTTGGTACAACTACTCTATGAACACTTAGGTGTAACTCTAGTGAACGAATTTATAACCACCATATTCTTCTTTAGCCTTACTTGGTACAACTACTCCATGAACACCTAGGTGTAACTCTAGTTTCCGAATTTATAACCACCATACTCATCTTTAGCCTTACTTGGTACACTACTCCATGAACACCTAGGTGTAACTCTAGTTATCGAATTTGTAACTCCATACTCATCTTTAGCCTTACTT
>NW_013800438.1:0-553 GCF_000517525.1 Limulus polyphemus | reverse complement strand
AAAATTTAACGATACTGTGTACTGTCAATAAGAAGACACAATATTTAACGATAATGTTTACAGTCAATAAGAAGACACAAGATTTAACGATACTGTGTACTCTCAATAAGAAGACATAAGATTTAACGATACTGTGTACTGTCAATAAGAAGACACAAGATTTAACTATACTGTCTACTGTCAATAGGAAGACACAAGATTTAACAATACTGTGTACTGTCAATAACAAGACACAAGATTTAACGATACCTTGTACTGTCAATAAGATGACACAAGATTTAACGATACTGAGTACTGTCAATAAAAAGACAAAAAGATTTAACGATACTGTGTACTGTCAAAAGAAGACACAAGATTTAACGATACTGTGTACTGTCAAAAAGAAGACACACGATTTAACTATTGTTTGTACTGTCAATAAGAAGACACAAGATTTAACGATAATGTGTACTTTCAATAAGAAGACACAAGATAAAACAATACTGTGTACTGTCAATAAGAAGACACAAGATTTAACAATACTGTGTACTGTCAACAAGAAGACTCAAGATTT
>NW_013800437.1:0-994 GCF_000517525.1 Limulus polyphemus | reverse complement strand
AAACAGGATTGCCCATACTTAAACCTCTATTTGAAGGAAATGTTCTTTGTTGAAAATGAAGTTGGTTTTAGTCGTTGTAAATTCTAAGAGAGAAGCAAAAAAAGTGTGCTGGGAATGTGCATAAACTTGTTAGGGTAATTAATGTAGAGGTTGATAGCAATATTGTAAGCTTCATTGGCGGGAACTTCGGTGAAGAGTAACACGACATCAAAACTAGCCATTAAGACTTTCGAATTTAGTTGTTCTAGTGTATAATTGAAATTGAAGGCATCTTTAAAAAAGGAACCTGCAGAAATTCAACTACAATCTCGGCAAATACATAGCCTGGGCTCTCACACCATATGTAACAAAACTGATTCACGCACACCACAACTCTACGGCATTTCTAAACCACACAAACAGGACTGCCCCCTACGACCTATACTGTCCACTTATGATTCAATATAGTTGTGGTGTGTGTGAATCAGTTTTACGTAGATAAAAATAAAGATCGTCAGTAATTAAAATATCTTTTTTCATTTGTAATAAAGTTCTGTTTAATTGTTTTTCGTGTGTGTTTGTTGGGTTGTTTGGGGTGGCTTTGAATTTCTTTTTATCGGAAAAGATGTCGTTCATTTTGTCAATATATTCTGAATTGTTCATGATGACAGTGGTGTTGCCTTTATCAACTTTTAGAATTTTAATGTTAGTGTCTTTTTTCAGATTATAAATGGATTTGATCTCGTTACTTGTGAGGCTACTTTTCCGTTTACGGGATTGGTTGACTATATTAACTATATCTTGTTAGAGAATTCTTTAAACAAGTTATTTAAAATACAGTTTTTGGGAACTTCGGGAACTACATTTTGTTGTAGTTGCCTGTGATAAACGTCTGTTGGTTGATGTCATGAATTCCTTCTTTCTGTAGTTGGAGAATGTTGGAGGTAGAGGTGATCTTTTGTTCTTTTATGTAGTGGGTCATTAGTCTTCTGGCTAGATTTTCTAGACACACAGT
>NW_013800436.1:0-553 GCF_000517525.1 Limulus polyphemus | reverse complement strand
GGGAACTTCGGTTGCCAGTGAATCTGTTAACAGGACGCCCACCTTATGAAGAGTTGCCTGAGAATGTGTCAGAGTTTGCGAAAGTGTTATCGGAAAGGATGGATGATATTCACCATCAAGTGCATTCAAACTTGAAAACGTCTGCTGATTCGATGAAGTTATCTTATGATAAGAGATCTATTGAAGTCAGCTTTGAACCAGGAGACAAGGCGTGGTTGTATCATCCCAGGAAGAACAAAGGGAAGTCTCCTAAGTTGTCTTCTCCATGGGAAGGCCCATATGACATAGTAGATCGTCTCTCAGACGTGACTTTCCGGATAAACTGTGGTCAGCGAGGTAAGCCAAAAGTGGTGCATGCCAACAGGCTTTGGCATTATCACGGTCCAGGACATTTCAGTTGGGACGAAGTGAACAAAGGAACAAATGACGCTGCTGAAGAAGTGTCACCTGAAAAAGCCACTGTCAAAGAAGAAACTACTCAGTTTTGAGAAGGGAAACTGTGAAGCTCTTGATGAAGTTACTACCACTGGTGTGACTGTTAACGACGATAGGA
>NW_013800435.1:0-553 GCF_000517525.1 Limulus polyphemus | reverse complement strand
CGTTAAATCTTGTGTCTTCTTATTGACAGTACACAGTATCGTTAAATCTTGTGTATTCTTATTGACAGTACACAGTATCGTTAAATCTTGTGTCTTCTTATTGACTGTACACAGTATTGTTAAATCTTGGGTATTTTTATTGACAGTACACAGTATCGTTAAATCTTGTGTCTTCTTATTAACAGTACACAGTATCGTTAAATCTTGTGTTTTCTTATTGACATTACACAGTATCGTTAAATCTTGAGTCTTCTTATTGACAGTACACAGTATCGTTAAATCTTGTGTCTTCTTATTGACAGTACACAGTATCGTAAAATATTGTGTCTTCTTATTGACAGGACACAGTATTGATAAATCTTGTGTCTTCTTATTGACAATACACAGTATCGTTAAATCTAGTGTATTCTTAATGAAAGTACACAGTATCGTTAAATCTTGTGTCTTCTTATTGACAGTACACAGTATCGTTAAATCTAGTGTATTCTTAATGAAAGTACACAGTATCGTTAAATCTTGTGTTTTCTTATTGACAGTACACAGTATCGTTGAA
>NW_013800434.1:0-552 GCF_000517525.1 Limulus polyphemus | reverse complement strand
AGTGACCCACGGGACAGTGATCATTTTCCTATCATTATGAGGGAGGTTGGTCATGGTCGATGCCACCTGACCCGAGTGCCACGGTGGAAGCTGCACCAGGCTGACTGGCCATCTTTCACCTCTCTCTCTCTGAACTTGATCCTGCCTTCGTCTCGCTGCCATCAATAGACGACTGTGTGGTTGCAGTGACTGTCTGTATTGTCCAGGCGGCTGCTCATTTTATTCCTAAGACCTCGACACGGTGTCCTCGTCCATGGTGGAGTCCTGCCTGCCAGGAGGCACAGAATGCTCAAAATGGGCCTGGGATACCTTTCGACGGTATCCCTTTCTTTCTAACCACATTGTTTATCAGCGGGCCCATGCCCATGCTCGGCAGGTTAGATGTCAAAGCCAAAAGGAGTCTTGGATTAAGTTCACTACTAGCATCTCTTCTACCACCAGTTCCAAAACTGTATGGGACGAGATTCCGAAAGTCACTGGGAGGTATGCTTCCCATCCCCTTTCCATTTTTGCTCTCCAATGGCCAGGAAGTTGCTGATGTCCAGGGCATTG
>NW_013800433.1:0-554 GCF_000517525.1 Limulus polyphemus | reverse complement strand
ATCTGTTCGACTGGCTGCAAATATACTTGTCTCGGTCACTTATCGTACATCAGGAATCACCTGAAACATCATGTGAATCTCAGATCAAAGTGTCTTTTTTTAATTACAGTGAACCTAACTTATTTTTCAAACTTAAATAGGCCAGAAGTAACCATCTTATCATTCGGTCTTTACATCAGTAAATGGTTAACAATGCTATCTTATTATCACATGATGTTCTAAGGCAGTAATACTTCTAAAATATGTTATTTGAATAAACCTAGTCTACGATAAGAACATCAAGGAAAGTCGTAAGTTATGAAATCTTTGTCATCTTGAAGTTCAAACTAAAAGTCGCCATAATGACCATTGTAACATAAGTATGAGAAAAGCTTTCTCTAACTTATAAGTGACAGATTATTGATAAGGTAGCTAGTCAACGCCACCTATCGTCCACTTTTAACAAAGAAAAGTGAGAATTACCGTCACATTATAAAGTCCCTATGACTTAAAGGGTGAATGTGTTCGGTGACAGGATTTGAACCCGCTACCCGCAGATCAGTGTCAAGTGCCCT
>NW_013800432.1:0-552 GCF_000517525.1 Limulus polyphemus | reverse complement strand
ATAGATAGATTATTTTTAGGTATTTGAGTATATAGTGAAAAAACAATCTAAAATATTTAAAATTCTAGCTTAATTCTATTGATAAAAATAAGCTTATAATTGACGCAAAAAATATATGAGTTTCTGAGTAATTTTATTTTAACTGATTTTTACAAATGAGTTATTGGTATGTATCCACAGAATTACAGCTGTTTGTGGAGATTGATGGGCAACAGTTTCACTCTCTTTCTGATACTAGACTCGTTTGACTTACTTGACGACTTGTTCAACCAGTGGCGCCACCTGAGGTAAGTTTCAGGAACGTTAAGATCCTTATTGAGATTATTATACTGTCCCTCTGAAGTAAGATTCGTACACTGTAAGGGTCTAGTTGAGACGATTGTATTATTACGTCTCTGGTCGTTTGTTAATTTCCGGTATAAATTCTTTCCGAGGAACTTCAGTGATACAAGTCCTTTCTTGATTAAAACTACTTTATTCTTTTTCGATACAACTTTGTAATACACAGAATTTCCACAGTCACTTTAAACTTAACAACCTTTATAACACACG
>NW_013800431.1:0-585 GCF_000517525.1 Limulus polyphemus | reverse complement strand
ACAATAACACTGACATCCTAATCATATTTTGATCTTCACGTCCATTTACAGTTATGTAACATTACAATAACACTGACATCCTCAACGTCCTGAACACAAAAACTGATATATATTTTAATTACATAATTACTAATTGTCCCCCAGTCTCGGTTTCCAGTAAGAACAGTGTACATTTCAACTAAATCTTATCTGTTATGCCACTGTAAACGAGGGTTTTCTCTCTCGATAAGAGAGTTCATGAGTGTTTCTTGCTTATTGAAACACAAATTATATAGTAACGCTGGTGAAATATCGTGTAATAGACACACATTTGTCTGGTATTAATGTCACCACCTTGAACTAGCCTCGACACTCTTCATAATGGAAAGTGGGCTTGTTAAGATTTGTGGGCTCCACTCTGTTTGGAGCTAAGACAATCCAATCTTATTCATCAACTGACGAACCAGTATTATATATATATATATAACATCCAGTGTTTTAATGCTAGTTAAACCTGTTTTTACGATGAAATAAATGTATAACGATATGACTCAACCATAAAAATCTACTTAAGAATTTAACGTTGATTGAACCTGTTTACACGAT
>NW_013800430.1:0-553 GCF_000517525.1 Limulus polyphemus | reverse complement strand
TGACATAGTGGATCGTCTCTCAGACGTGACTTTCCGTGGTCGGCGAGGTAAGCCAAAAGTGGTGCATGCCAACAGGCTTTGGCGTTATCACGGTCCAGGACATTTCAGTTGGGATGAAGTGGAAAACAGAACAAATGATGCTGCTGAAGACGTGCCACCTGAAGAAGCCACCGTCAAAGAAGAAACTCTACTCAGTTTTGAGAAGGGAAACGGTGAAGCTCTTGATGAAGTTGCTACCACTGATGTGACTGTTACCGATGATAGGACATTTCCTGATGAAGTAGATGAACCCCACGTGAAGCAGAAGCCAACGAGACGGAGACCAGTACGGAAGAAGATACGTCCCGTAAAATTAAGAGACTTTGTTGAATTGTAATTTTGTGTTTGTAATTCTGTACATTTTAATTAAGTTATTGTTAATTGTTATTGGTTTATTGTAAGTGGCTATTGTTCGGGACGAACAATACTAAGGAGGGGGCAGTGTTGCGTCATCGGGGTCATGTGACTGGTGTGGCGCCACATATTTTCTAGAACTATCCTGTACCTTGGCGAA
>NW_013800429.1:0-428 GCF_000517525.1 Limulus polyphemus | reverse complement strand
ATAAAATTTTGAAAAGATCCGTCCAAATGGAACGAAGTACTGGTACAAAACGCAAAACCTTCCATAACTCTCTTAAAATGAGCTTAGAAGGGTGAAATTCTGCATATGACTGTGCAACGAAAGATTGTACCTACATACCTAATAGGGTAAAGAACCATCAATTCAAGACTCTCTCGTAACAAGAAATCGAGAAACAATCAGTAACGAAAAGCTTCACTGCATTACACATACGCTATTAGTGAAGCCAATAAAAGAGTAACAAAAAACGACCACGAAAATCGTAAAAGTAATAATAGAAAGATTGAATTTTATAAATAAATGTGAAAAATTCGCACGAAACTTGCATAAAATTTTTAAGAAGATTCGTCTAAATGTGACGAAGTACTGGTACAAAACGCAAAACCTTTCATAACTCCCTTAATACGAAT
>NW_013800428.1:0-628 GCF_000517525.1 Limulus polyphemus | reverse complement strand
TTAGCCTTATATAGCTGCCGCTACACGAGAAGAGCTACGAGAAATACTTCAATTAAATCTAACAATGTTGCTTGAGCATTATCTGTTTCATTTACATGTTTCCTAGCTGCATTACTATACAGCCCCCCACTCGTACTCTGATTTTAGAGTATCCTGCAACATATCCTTGCTTGGACGTGCATAAGCTCTGCGTAACCTATTACCTAACTCCTGTAGCTTGTGTCCAAAAACTCGGACTGATTCACCACGTTGTGTATGAAGGTTACGCAGTTCTGTTAAAATGACATTGGTGGAGTCTCGTGTCCTGTATTCCTCTAACAACTTACACACTAAGTATCGATAATCTGTTGTTTCACGAAGTTTGTCATAAGCCCTAATATAATGTTTAGCCTCTCCTGATGTTCTTAAACGCAGTATATCAGCTTTCTGGGTGTCCGTCTAGCCTGATATTCTTGCTGCTTCCTCTAACGCATCTATAAAACTCTCGACGTCTTTGGCTGCAGTGCTGTGATACAATGGTATGGCACTTGTTAAGTGCGTCGCGCCGCGGGACCCTATCGGTGCGGGTTATTCCGCTGCGGCTTCGTGATTGGCGTTGGCCCGCCTATCGGCTCTAGGGCGTGCACCA
>NW_013800427.1:0-553 GCF_000517525.1 Limulus polyphemus | reverse complement strand
CCACCTGGCACCACTTAGGGCATCAATAGTATCATCAGTTCTTGGCAGTGGTTATGAGTCTTTTTCGGTTATACTGTTAATAGCTCTGAAGTCTACACAGCAATGTCGGGTCCCGTCCTTTATCTGGACTAACACGGCAGGAGCTGACCAGGGACTATCTGATTTCTCGACTGTCCCTTCCTTAATTAGGCCATCCATGACCTTCTCCATCTCTTGTCGCTTTACCGGAGCTATTCTTCTTGGAGGAATCTTTATTGGACGGTGATTGCCTGTGTTTATTCTGTGCTCCACAAGGTCTCTGCAGCCGAAGTCATGATCTACTTTCGAAAAGACGTCTGCATAATTTGCCAAAAGTTCCCTAACCTGAAGAGGCTGTGATGATGACGAATGGACTATGCTCTTTTTATAGAGGTCAGTGAAATGTTCTGGGAGTGTATGTCCTTTCTTTATGGTTGTATTTCTTACTTTAACATTGACTGGCTCTACCTCTTGGCACACGCCCAACAATGCCCCTTCCTTAAGTGTCTACTCCAATTTAGAGAAATGGGCCACT
>NW_013800426.1:0-606 GCF_000517525.1 Limulus polyphemus | reverse complement strand
TCTTCCTAACAATCTAGAAACTTACATTTGACCCATACTGTAAACAGTATGTCATACTGTAAACAATAGTACTTGTAGTATTTATCTTCTGCCGCAATAAGACGAACTCTCTTTGTTTCATGAGCATTGTTTCGTTACCCCTCACGTCAGAAGCATGCTGTAATGATTTACATGTGTCAAATGTTGTAATATTATATAGTTAATGACCGTTTATTTTAAGTTGCTGATAAAAAATAGAAACGTCGATGAATCTGTCTGATACATTTTTATTCTCGATACCCTTAAATGCATGTCATTATTGTCAATAGTTGAGCTGGTAGACGCTTCTGGTAACTTCTAATCCAGCATTTAGGTTACACTGATTGGTGGGATTTTACATAAGAGATCGCATTAAAATATTTTAGGTTGTTCATCTCATTTGAAACTCCTTGATAAATATCATCTTATAAGTACTGCATGGAAATTATGAAATAAAATAAATATATTTATATTTCATAAGTCAGTCTGTGTGTTGGAACACACCAGTAGGGCCTTCAATGATATTTGTGCCTTGTCAACTGTCACTTTTGGCTTTTTCAGATGGCATTCTGGAGTGAAGGACCATAT
>NW_013800425.1:0-553 GCF_000517525.1 Limulus polyphemus | reverse complement strand
CGTCATTTTATCAAAATCAATTAAAAACTTCCTTGGTAATAGATAGTCCAATCCTAATATGCATTCGTCTTTAATGTCAGCCAAGTATACTTCCTGTCTGTCCTTTATGCCCATGAGCTCAATAGTTACCCAAACTGGTCCCCACAACCTTGTAGAATGTCCTGTCACACCATAAAGCTTCTGTATGACTTCTGGTACTCCTTCATGATCGAACACCTTGATGCTCACAAGGGTTTGCTGAAACGCAGAGTCTATGACAAAGTTGCACCTTTTGGCCATCCAGCTTTGCTGTCACATAGACACTGTGTGTGCCTGGCATTTTACACCCAGCTGTTGGGACTTTCATGATGCGGGTTGGTGGGCGTCGCTCAACACCAACCACTACTGGTCTCCTTGAGGCCGACTTGTTGGTAATATCCTTCCTGCACTGGCTCCTCAAATGTCCGTGCTTTCCACAGTTCCAACAACTTTTCTGGATACCAACCTTTCCTGCTGTGGCACTTCCCCTGTGCTGAAGTTTCCAGCATTGAGCTCTCTTGTGCCCAGGTTTATT
>NW_013800424.1:0-393 GCF_000517525.1 Limulus polyphemus | reverse complement strand
CAGTGAGTGATTGGCCAACACCAGACAATGTGGGAGAGTTAAGAAGTTGCTTAGGACTCTGTACTTATTACCGAATGTTTGTGAAGGACTTTGAAAGCTATAGCCGCTCCACTACATGATTTGACAAAAAAGGCCAGAAGTTTGCATGGACAGTTTCTTGCCAGCATGCTTTCAAGACATTGAAAGAAAAATTGGCCTCAGCTCCACTTTTAAAGCTTCCAGATCCCTCACTGCCATACATACTGGATTGTGATGCTAGTAATGTTGGAATTGGAGGAGTGTTTTTTCAGAAAGTGGGTGAAAACGGGAAAACATGTGGTGGTCTATTTCAATAGGGTTTTGAATAAACCAGAGAGGAACTACTGTGTAACATGGAAGGAACTCTTTGCTATA
>NW_013800423.1:0-552 GCF_000517525.1 Limulus polyphemus | reverse complement strand
TAATATAATAGAATATAGTATAATAGAATATAGTGTAGTATAATAGAATATAGTGTAATATAATAGAATATAGTGTAGTATAATATAATATTGTATAATATAGTATAATATAATAGAATATAGTATAGTATAATAGAATATAGTATCATATAATAGAATATAGTGTAGTATAATGACTTCCGGTATTCGTTTTTCATTATTATGGTTTTTGAATTGTTAAGTTTCGCTTCTTAAACCCTCATATTTCGGTGTCAATTTCAAATCACTCTGCGGGAGAAGCACTCAAGCATGTCGAATGAACACTGATTTTAATGATTGCTGCACGTGTTTCTGTTCCTGCTCGCGCCTTGTTAGAACTCAAGGCTATTCGCGTCAGTATAAATTTAGTAATTTGGGTATCTAATTGTAATCACCTGACCCCCCCCCCCCAGTCACCCTCTCGCACCCAAACTTGTATATTAAATTGTAGGATAACTAATCAGCCACAAACTAATAATAATCGGTTGACATTTATATATTTAAAGCAGGGTTCTAGATCCCCCTGTTTGATGT
>NW_013800422.1:0-1169 GCF_000517525.1 Limulus polyphemus | reverse complement strand
AGACGTCCTGTAGTTTAATATGATAGGCATCAAAAGACACAGACGCCCTGTATTTTATATGATAGTAATGAAACAAAACAGACGCCCTCTGTATTTTATAATGATTAAAATAGAACGACACAGGCTCTTGTATTTTAATATGATTGACGGGCGTCTGTATTGTTCCATGTCCATAATATTAAAATACAAGGCGTCTTTGTCGTTCTATGTCAATCATATTAAAATACAAGAGCCTGTGTCGTTCTATTTTAATCATTATAAAATACAGGGCGTCTGTTTTGTTTCATTCCTATCATATTAAAATACAGGGCGTCTTGTATTTTAATATTATGGACATGGAACAACACAGACACCCACTATTTTCAAATGATGGCACGAAACGGTACAGACGCCGTGTATTTTAATATCATTGACATAGAACGACACAGACGCTATGTATTTTATTATTCTGGACATGGAACAAGTCTAACGACCTATATTTTAATATGATGGGCCTAAAACGACTTTGACGCCCTGTATTTTGATATGATTGACATAGAATGACACAGACGCCCTTTATTTTAATACTACGGGCATTAAACGACACAGACGTCCTCTAGTTTAATACGATAGGCATCAAAAGACACAGACGCCCTGTATTTTAATATGATAGGAATGAAAAAAACAGACGCCCTGTATTTTAAAATGATTAAAATAGAACGACACAGGCTCTTTTATTTTAATATTATGGACATGGAACAATACAGACGCCCTGTAATTTAATATTATGGACATGGAACAACACAGACACCCACTATTTTCATATCATGGCATGAAACGGCACAGACGCCGTGTATTTTAATATGATGGCATAAAACGATACATGCGACTTGTATATTAATATCATTGACATAGAACGACACAGACGCTATGTATTTTATTATTCTGGACATGGAACAACACTAACGCCCTATATTTTATTATGATGGAGACACTGACGCTATGTATTTTAATATTCTGAACATAAAACAACACTAACGCCCTATATTTTAATATGATCGTCCTAAAACGACTTTGACGCCCTGTATTTTGATATGATTGACATAGAATGACACAGACGCCCTTTATTTTAATACTACGGGCATTAAACGACACAGACGTCCTGTAGTTTAATATGATAGGCATCAAAA
>NW_013800421.1:0-629 GCF_000517525.1 Limulus polyphemus | reverse complement strand
TCACCATACTCATCCCAAGTAAAGCTAAACGAGTTACACCTAGGTGTTGATGGAGTAGTTGTCACATTCAGTAACTATAACCCTTATTCATATTTAGCGTTATTTGGTACAACAACTTCACGAATACCTAGGTGTAACTCTAGTTACCGAATTTATAACCACCATACTCATATTTAGCTTTACATGGCACAAATACTCCATGAACAAATAGATGTAACTCTAATTACCTAATTTATAACCACCATACTCATCTTTAGCATTACTTGGTACAACTACTCCAGGAACACTTAGGTTTAACTCTAGTTACCGAATTTATAACCCCATACTCATCTTTAGCGTTATTTGGTACAAACACTCCACGAACACCTAGGTGTAACTCTAGTTACCGAATTTATAACCACCACACTCATCGTTAGCGTTATTTGGTACAACAACTCCACGAACACCTAGGTGTAACTCTAGTTTCCGAATTTGATACCAACATACTCATCTTTAGCGTTATTTGGTACAACAACTCCACGAATACCTAGGTGTAACTCTAGTTGCCGAATATATAACCACCATACTCTCTTTAGCGTTATTTGGTACAACAACTTCACGAATACCTAGGTGTAACTCTAGTTACCAAA
>NW_013800420.1:0-553 GCF_000517525.1 Limulus polyphemus | reverse complement strand
TAGATGCCTTGGACAGTCCACAACTTAAGATACAAGTGAAGCAAGCACACCCCTCTACCATGTAGGATGCAATGGCCAGAGCTCTTGAATTTGAATCCTACGTTAAGTCCAGCACAGAGGTACCAAGGTTGGTACAGTCATCTGAATTCAAGGCCAGAAAAGGTCAGCTTTCAGAGAAGTTTGAGGGACTTTGCTGGCACTGTAACAAACCTGGGCACAAGAGAGTTCAATGCTGGAAACAGGGGAGATGATACAACAAGAAAGGCTGCTACCCAGAAAGACTGTTGGAACTGTGGGGAGCAAGGACATCTGAAGAGCCAGTGTAAGAAAAATACCACCAATAAGTCAGCTTCGGGAACCAGTAGTGGTTGCTGCTGAGGGACGCCCACCAACCTCCATCGTGAAAGTCCCAACAGCTAAGTTTAAAATGGCAAGCTCACATAGTATCTACGTGACCGGGAAGCTGGATGGCCAAAGGTTCAACTTTGTCATAGATTCTGCATCTCAGCAAACCCTTGTAAGCATCAAGGTGCTGGATAACAAAGGAGTACCA
>NW_013800419.1:0-552 GCF_000517525.1 Limulus polyphemus | reverse complement strand
AATAGATCGTAAAGTAGACACAGTAGATATCTAAATGTAGTTCTAAAACACATAATTCTTAAAGTAGACAGAGTATATATATCAATGTAGCTCTAAAACAAATAGACCATAAAGTAGACGCAGTATATATCTCAATGTGGCTCTAAGACAAATAGACCATAAAGTACACAGAGTATTTATCTCAATGTGGCTCTAAGACAAATAGACCATAAAGTACACAGATTAGTTATCTTAATGTGGCTCTAAAACACATATATTGTAAAGTAGACATTGTTGATATCTCAAACTCGCTGTAAAACAAATAGATCTTAAGTAGACACAACAGTTATCTCAATTTCGCTTTAAGACAAATAAATCATAAAGTAGACACAACAGTTATCTCAATTTCGCTTTAAGACAAATAAATCATAAAGTAGACACAGTAGATACCTCAATGTGGCTCTAAGACAAATAAGTCATAAAGTAGACACAGTAGATATTCCAATGTGGCTCTAAAACAAATAGATCATAAAGTAGACATTTTTGATATCTCAAACTCGCTCTAAAACAAAT
>NW_013800418.1:0-551 GCF_000517525.1 Limulus polyphemus | reverse complement strand
CTCCATTCTTATCGATGATGCTTTTGTATCTTACAATGAGGTTGTTAATATCCTGATTAAAGAAATCACTTGGCTTTGAAGCAAAAAACATGTCGATGTCTTCTTTAACACCTTCCACATTTGCATACGTTTTCCCATTAAGATGGTGTTGCAGCGAACGAAAAAGATGGTAATCTGATGGTGCCGCATCTGGAGAATATGGTGGGTGGGGGAGAATTTCCCAACCTAACTCCATAATCCTTTGTTACGTCAAACGTTCCACATGTGGACGTGCATTGTCGTGGAGAAGAAAAAACTGTTACGACAGCGGAAGTCGCGTGATTCTGGAAGCATGTACGCTGGAGTTTCTCGAATTAACGGGGGACCCCGCGAATGTCCGAGTATTTGTTAGACGCCCTCTTTTTTAGTATATAAGCCTAGCAAAGAAAGCCAGCGATATAGCTAGAGATGGATAGATAATTGTGTCAAGCGAACAGTAGGCACCGTAAGTAAATTATATGAATCACTGTGATTTATAGCCTGTGTTATAAAAGTTGTTAAATTTACAGCGA
>NW_013800417.1:0-553 GCF_000517525.1 Limulus polyphemus | reverse complement strand
AAGAAGAAAGATTACAGCAGTTGTTGGAGAAAAAAGAAAAGAAACAAGAAGAGAGACAACAGCAGTTGCAAGAAAATCTGCAACAGTGGCAGCTCGAACAGCAAAATAAACAAGAAGAAAGATTACAGCAGTTGTTGGAGGAAAAGGAAAAGAAACAAGAAGAGATATCACAGCAGTGGCAACTGGAACAAGAAAGGAAACAGGAAGAAAGACAGCAACAACTACAGGAAAGTCAACAACAATGGTAAGAAGTACAAATGGAAAACATTAGTAAATTTAAAAGCGAATTAGATACGTTAAAGAACGATTTGTTGTCTGTTTCACAAGGAGGATACATTGACCATCGACTTAATCAGCCCCAGACAATGGTAAGCCCCTTACAGAGCCCACAGCTAAACCCTAATGCAGACATATTCAGTCCCGTTAAAAGTCACATCCCAGATATAAATGTCAGTAATAGGAGTGATCCAGTGCGAAGGAAGCCACAGGAATATGATGGGAAAGCACCGTGGGAAGCATATAGAGCACAGTTTGAGCTATTGGCAGAGATGAA
>NW_013800416.1:0-553 GCF_000517525.1 Limulus polyphemus | reverse complement strand
TGAGGCAAGCGCGTTAATCGTTCGTTGTGAATTACAGCGTTTGTTTAAGTTATATCGTGACTGTGGAAATTAAGTGTATTGCAAAGTTGTATTGAGAAAGAATAAACTAGTTTTATTTAAGAAAGAATTTGTATTGCTAAAGTTTTTTCGGAAAGAATTTTTACGGAAAATTAACAAACGAACACAGACGCGTAACACTATTATAGAAACTATTTAAAATAGCGACACTCACCACTTTCTATAAAGTACAAAACATACTATACGATTAACTATACTATTATAGAACCTATTTAAAGTAGAGACACTTACCACTTTCTATCAAGTATAAAACATATTATGCAATTAACTATACAATTATAGAAACTATTAAAGTAGAGACACTTACCAATTCCTATAAAGTAGAAAACATACTATACCATTAACTATACTATTATAGAAACTATTTAAAGTAGCGACACTCACCACTTTCTATAAAGTAGAAAAAATACTGTTACGTCTCCGTTCGTTAGTTAATTTTCCGTAAATTCGTTCCGACGAAATTTCAGCGACACAA
>NW_013800415.1:0-553 GCF_000517525.1 Limulus polyphemus | reverse complement strand
CTCCTATTTTTAATTCTCAGATGTTTTGTTCATCCAAACTATAATATCTCTGATGCAAGTGGATATTTCGTAACTCAAATACCAACTAGTTTCTACATCTTCCACAACTAGTATGGTATATTTTTATTCGGTTAACTTTTATCACATTCATTTTGACCACATGTTCGAGGTAATAAATATGTCTTGATCCTTTGAAACTGGGATGATTATGCACAATTTAGAAACATTTTACAGATATGATACTTCTACTATAGATGAGAAATTTAAATGTCACTGTATATCACAAGAATTCCACACACAGGGTTGATATGTTTACAGGAATTATTTCTGTGGTTTTATTTCTTTCTCGTCTTTCTCTCATGGTTTACTTGCACTTGTCTTTCCTTTTTTGGTTTACTCATTTATAGTAATTTTATAATAATTTAGAACACATTTTTTGGTAATGCGAAATAGAAGAAATAAATAAATCGTGTATTGGATCTTACATGGGTCGAAATTTGTCTTTACTAAGTTTTAAAACTACATTTACTTATTGAATGATGTAACTGATTAA
>NW_013800414.1:0-676 GCF_000517525.1 Limulus polyphemus | reverse complement strand
CACGATTTAACAATACTGTGTACTGTCAATAACAAAACACAAGATTTATCAATACTGTGCACTATCAAAAAGAAGACACAAGATCTAACAATACTATGTACTGTCAATAAAAAGACACGAGATTTAACGATAGTGTTTTTTATCAATAAGAAGACACGAGATTTAACGATAGTCTGTTTCAATATGAAGACACAAGATTTAACGACACTGTGTACTATCAATAACATGCCACAACATTTAACAATACTGTGTGCTATCAATAAGAAGACACAAATTTAACAATACTGTGTACTATCAACAAGAAGACACAAGATTTAATGATTCTTTGTACTATCCAGTACACAATATGGTTAAATTTTTATGTCTTCTTATTGACAGTACACAGTATCGTTAAATCTTGTGTCTTCTTATTGTCTTCTTATTGATTATTATTGACAGTACACAGTATTGTTAAATCTTGTGTCTTCTTATTGACAGTACACAGTATAGTTAAATTTTTATGGACATAAAAATTTAACTATACTGTGTACTGTCAATAACAAGACACAAGATTTATCAATACTGTGTACTATCAATAAGAAGACACAAGATTTAACATTACTGTGTATTATCAATAAGAAGACACAAGATTTGACGAAAGTGTTTACTATGAATAAGAAGACTAAAGATTTATCGA
>NW_013800413.1:0-1293 GCF_000517525.1 Limulus polyphemus | reverse complement strand
ATTAATACAGCGAGGAGGTAGTTGTCAGTTTTTGTATTGTCTGTCTATTAATACAATGAAAAGGTAGTTGTCAGTTTTTGTATTGTTTGTCTATTAATACAGTAAGGAGACAGTTGTCAGTTTTTGTGTTCTCTGTCTGTTAATAAAGTGAGGAGGTAGTTTTCAGTTTTTGTATTGTCTGTCTACTAATACAGTGAGGAGACAGTTTTCAGTTTTTGTGTTGACTGTCTATTAATACAGTGAGGAGGTAGTTGTCAGTTTTTGTATTGTCTGTCTACTAATACAGTGAGGAGGTAGTTGTCAGTTTGTGTTTTGTCTGTCGATTAATATAGTGAGGAGGTAGTTGTCAGTTTTTGTATTGTCTGTCGATTAATATAGTGAGGAGGTAGTTATCAATTTTTGTATTGTCTCTCTACTAATACAACGAGAAGGTAGTTGTCAGTTTTTGTGTTGTCTGTCTAATAATAAAGTGAGGAGTTAGTTGTCAGTTAATGTGTTGTCTGTCTATTAATACAGTGAGAAAGTATTAGTCAGTTTTTACTTTCTGTCTACTAATACAGTGAGGAGATAGTTGTCAGTTAATGTGTTGTCTGTCTATTAATACAGTGAGCAGGTAGTAGTCAGTTTTTGTGTTGTCTGTTTACTAATACAGTGAGGAGATAGTTGTCAGTTTTGTATTGTCTGTCTATTAATATAGTGAGGAGGTAGTTGTCAGTTTTTGTGTTGTCTGTCTGTTAATAAAGTGAGGAGGCAGTTGTCAGTTTTGTATTGTCTGTCTATTAATACAGCGAAGAGGTAGTTGTCAGTTTTTGTATTGTCTGTCTCTTAATACAGTAAAGAGGTAGTTGTCAGTTTTTGTATTGTCTGTCTTTTAATACAGTAAGGAGGTAGCTGTCAGTTTTTGTGTTGTCTGCCTCACTGTATAAGTAAACAGACAATACAAAAACTGACAACTGCCTCCTCACTTTATTAACAGACAGACAACACAAAAACTGAAAACTGCCTCCTCACTTTATTAACAGAAAGTTTTGTATTGTCTTTCTACTAATACAGTGAGGAGGTAGTTGTTAGTTTTTTATTGTCTGTATATTAATACAATGAGGAGGTAGTAGTCAGTTTATTTGTTGTCTGTCTATTAATATAGTGAGGAGGTAGTTGTCAGTTTTGGTATTGTCCGTCTTTTAATACAATGAGGAGGAAGTTGTCAGTTTTTGTATTGTCTGTCTACTAATACAGTGTGGAGGTAGTTGTCAGTTAATGTGTTGTCTGTCTATTAATACAATCAGCAGGTAG
>NW_013800412.1:0-1747 GCF_000517525.1 Limulus polyphemus | reverse complement strand
TCTTATTGATAGTACACAGTATTGTTAAATATTGTGTCTTCTTATGGACAGTACCCAGTATTGTTAAATCTTGTGTCTTCTTATTGACAATACACAGTATTGGTAAATCTTGTGTCTTCTTGTTGACAGTACACAGTATCGTTAAATATTGTTATAAGAATACTGTGTACTATCACTAACAAGCCTACAAGATAATACTGTGTACTGTCAATAAGAAGACAATACTGTATTCTGTCAATAAGAAGACACAAGATTTAACAATACTGGGTAATTCCATAAGAAGACACAAGATTTAACAATACTGTGTACTATTAATAAGAAGACACAAGATTTAACGATACTGTGTACTGTCAATAAGAAGATACAAGATTTACTATTGATAGTACACAGTATTATTAAATCTTGTGTCTTCTTATTGACAGAATACAGTATTGTTAAATCTTGTGTCTTGTTATTGACAGTACACAGTATCGTTAAATCTTGGTACACAGTATTTTAAATCTTGTATCTTCTTATTGACAGTACACAGTATCGTTAAATCTTGTGTCTTCTTATTGATAGTACACAATATTGTTAAATATTGTGTTTTCTTATGGACGGTACCCAGTATTGTTAAATCTTGTGTTTTCTTATTGATAGTACACATTATTGTTAAATATTGTGTCATCTTATTGACAGTACCCAGTATTATTAAATCTTGTGTCTTATTATCGACAGTACACATTATTGTTAAATCTTGTGTCTTCTTATTGTCAGTACACAGTATCGTTAAATCTTGTGTCTTCTTATTGACAATACACAGTATTGTTAAATCTTGTGTCTTCTTATTGACAGAACACAGTATTGTTAAATCTTGTGTCTTCTTATTGACAGAACACAGTATCGTTAAATCTTGTGGCTTGTTAGTGATTGTACACAGTATTGTTATATCTTGTGTCATCTTATTGATAGTACACAGTAATGTTAAATATTGTGTCTTATTATTGAGAGTACACAGTATCGTTAAATCTCGTGTCATCTTATTGATAGTACACAGTATTGTTAAATATTGTGTCTTCTTATGGACAGTACCCAGTATTGTTAAATCTTGTGTTTTCTTATTGATAGTACACAGTATTGTTAAATCTTGTGTCTTCTTATTGACAGTACACAGTATCGTTAAATATTGTGGCTTGTTAGTGATAGTACACAGTATTCTTATATCTTGTATCTTCTTATTGACATCTTCTTATTGACAGTACACAGTATCGTTAAATCTTTGTCAATAAGAAGAGTACACAGTATCGTTAAATCTTGTGTCTTCTTATTGACAGTACACAGTATTGTTAAATCTTGTCAATAAGAAGACATAGTACACAGTATTAATAAGAAGACACAAGATTTATCAGTACTGTGTACTGTCGATAAGAAGACATAAGATTTAATAATACTGGGTACTGTCAATAAGAAGAAACAATATTTAACAATAATGTGTACTATCAATAACAAGACACAAGATTTAACAATACTGTATTCTGTCAATAAGAAGACACAAGATTTAATACAGTACACAGTATTGTTAAATATTGTGTCTTCTTATTGACAATACACAGTATTGTTAAATCTTGTGTCTTCTTATTGACAGTACACAGTATCTTTAAATCTTGTGGCTTGTTAGTAATAGTACACAGTATTCTTATATCTTGTGTCTTCTTATTGACAGTACACAGTATTGTAAAATCTTGTATCTTCTTATTGACAGTACACA
>NW_013800411.1:0-707 GCF_000517525.1 Limulus polyphemus | reverse complement strand
TTTTTATTATACAGTTATGCAGTATCTTTGCTGCAGTTTCATTGTTCTTATCATACAGTTACACTATATCTGTACAACAGTTTTACTGTTATTATTATACAATTATGCTGTATCTCTGCTGCAGTTTTACTGTTCTTATTATACAGTTACACTAAGTTTCACTGTTTTTATTATACAGTTACACTATATCTCTACTACAGTTTTACTGTTCGTATTATACAGTTACGCTGTATCTCTGTTGCAGTTTTACTGTTCTTATTATACAGTTACACTATATCTCTACTACAGTTTCACTGTTTTTATTATACACTTACACTATATCTCTACTACAGTTTCACTGTTATTATTATACAGTAATGCTGTATATCTGCTGCATTTTTACTGTTCTTATTGTACAGTTACACTGTATCTCTGGTGCAGTTTCACTGTTATTATTCTACAGTTATGCTGTATCTCTGCTGCAGTTTCACTGTTATTATTATACAGTTATGCTGTATCTCTGCTGCAGTTTCACTGTTATTATTATACAGTTATGCTGTATCTCTGCTGCAGTTTTACTGTTCTTATTATACAGTTACACTATCTCTTCTGCAGTTTCACTGTTTTTATCATACAGTTACACTATATCTCTACTACAGTTTCACTGTTTCTATCATACAGTTACACTATATCTCTACAACAGTTTCACTATTTTTATTATACAGTTA
>NW_013800410.1:0-672 GCF_000517525.1 Limulus polyphemus | reverse complement strand
ATCATATTCATCTTTAGCCTTACCTGGTACAACTACTCCACGAATATTTACATGTAACTATAGTTACCTAATTTATAACCACCATACTCATGGTTAGTTTTACTTGGTACAACAACTCTACGAACACCTAGGTGTTACTCTAGTTACCGAATTTATAACCACCATACTCATTTTTAGGCTTACTTGGTACAACTACTCCATGAACACCTAGGTGTAACTCTAGTTACCGAATTTATAACCACTATACTCATTTTTAGGCTTACTTGGTACAACTACTCCATGAACACCTAGGTGTAACTCTAGTTACAGAATTTATAACCACCATACTCATCTTTAGCCTTACTTGGAACAATTACGCCATGAACACTTAGGTTTAACTCTGGTTACCGAATTTATAACCACCATACTCATCTTTAGCCTTACTTGGTACAACTACTCCATGAACACATAGGTTTAACTCTGGTTATCGAATTTATAACCCTTGTACTCATCTTTAGCGTTATTTGGTACAACAACTCCACGAACACCTAGGAGTAACTCTAGTTACCGAATGATGAATATGGTGGTTATAAATGTTCGTGGAGTAGTTGTACCAAGTAAGGCTAAAAGAGTAACACCTAGGCTAACGATGAGTATGGTGGTTATAAATTTGGTAACTTCTACTTGGTACAA
>NW_013800409.1:0-553 GCF_000517525.1 Limulus polyphemus | reverse complement strand
ATGCTGTTTGAGTCTATATTAAGGTATTTTAAGTCTATGTGTATGGTGTTTTGAGTCTATATTAAGGTATTTTAAGTCTATGTGTATGGTGTTTTGAGTCTATATTAGGGTATTTTAAATCTATGTATATGGCGTTTTGAGTTTATATTAAGGTATTTTAAGTCTATGTGTACGGTGTTTGAGTCTATATTAAGGTATTTTAAATCTATATGTATGGTGTTTTGAGTCTATATTAAGGTATTTTAAGTCTATACGTATGGTGTTTGAGTCTATATTAAGGTATTTTAAGTCTATGTGTACGGTGTTTGAGTCTATATTAGGGTATTTTAAGTCTATGTGTACGGTGTTTGAGTCTATATTAAGGTATTTTAAATCTATATGTATGGTGTTTTGAGTCTAAATTAAGGTATTTTAAGTCTATATGTACGGTGTTTGAGTCTATATTAAGGTATTTTAAATCTATATGTATGGTGTTTTGAGTCTAAATTAAGGTATTTTAAGTCTATATGTACGGTGTTTGAGTCTATATTAAGGTATTTTAAGTCTATATGTA
>NW_013800408.1:0-550 GCF_000517525.1 Limulus polyphemus | reverse complement strand
ACCTTTGCTAAAAGTTACTGGTCAATACAACAACGTACACAAAATTAGGAAAACTTATCTAGCTCTACTATCAGTTTATAAGTGCGTGAAATATTTAATGATTGTACGTTAATTTTAACAATTTATGGATTTATCTTTCCAACAACCTGTTTAGAGAGAAGCCTCCCTAGTTAGGGGGCTTATATTTCTAAAAATCAAGTTTCGATTCCCTCAGTGAATCCAATACAGATAGCCCATTGTTTAGCTTAACAACAACAAAACTACACATGCTTACTAATTCCAAGAACCATTAAAGATATATTCAATTATTATTATTTTATACAACTGCTGGATACACCATCTAAATATATATATATATGTTTGGAGTAAATTAATCGACAACGATACGCAATGAATTAATTAATTTATCTATTCTGTGAACTCAGGCAGTAAATTAACCTTATATTAAAAATCGTAAACAAAGTCATAAAACAAATATTTAAATGAAAAAAAAAATTGACGTGTGTTGGAATAATGTGTTAAATGATTGGAATTGTAGATACAGAAATTA
>NW_013800407.1:0-553 GCF_000517525.1 Limulus polyphemus | reverse complement strand
AGATGTGTAATTGACGGCTACGTTGTTACACTTCTCTGTCTACCCTAGAGTTGCGTACTACTGTATATAATTTCGAATAAATAGTATATTTTGACGTCATCTTTACTCTTCCTTTCATACCTATAATTATATAATATAGAAGAATTGTAGCAAAATAATGGCAGCGCATTTAACACTGAATCGTAGATACACATTTTACCGATACAATTCTATGGTTGATTAGATAAATTGTCTATAATACAGTTTATTATATGTATTACTGTTTTTCTACGTATGTTAAAGCTATGTAGTACTAGCTTTATTCGAATACGAAAGTTAGCAGACTGGAAGTTCGACCTTTCGTGTCAGTTGGTGGATATTTTCTGATTTGTTTGGCAATCGGTACTGTACTAAACTTTGGAAACACCACTCTTTACTTAACTTCTTACCTGAGACAAAGAGCCACGAGGGACACAACATATGAAGAAACTAGCTGGATTGTCTATGCATTTATCTCTAAATCTTTACTGCTTTATTTTGGGGGCAAAACTAGGTCGTCTTGTTGGACGTCGTC
>NW_013800406.1:0-553 GCF_000517525.1 Limulus polyphemus | reverse complement strand
CCATAGTATTTTAAGGTGATTTAGCTCCAAAGTTTAATTTCTATAAATGTATATGTTAACTAAAAATAAAACATTTATATAGGCTAACTTACTCTTCTAATAAAATATACGACAAAACAATGATTTTCCCTAATTTAATTGATTACTGGCGCCATCTACATATTCAACATTTGATTTATATATAACTGTAGTAAATCTAATTTATTTGTAGCTTTTAGCTATACAATGGGCTATCTGCGCTCTACCCACTGCGGGAAATCAAACCTCAGATTCTAGGGTCGTAAATCCATCAGTTTATCGCTGACCCACCGGCTACGTGAAAATCTACGTTATCTGATACGTGTGTTGAGGTTCAGTACTAAAGAACCATCCATCATGAAAGTTAATTACAAATTACTTTCCTGTAAGGACTTACATTCCTACATGTAATGTGAACACTTTCTCGACCAGATATTTTTTTACTCTCAGAAATCAGGGAGTATTTGAAAATTTGGACGAAATGTCAAGAATTATATATTTGGTTGAAGTGTTGTAGATTTTAGAGAATAAAGGT
>NW_013800405.1:0-1294 GCF_000517525.1 Limulus polyphemus | reverse complement strand
GGTAAGTATCACCCTAGTTGTTTAACTCTATCCAGCTGTTTAATGTGGGTGAATAAATGAATCAAGTGATAGTTATCACCCTAGTTGTTTAACTCTACCCAGCTGTATAATGTGGGTGAATCAATGAATCAAGTGGTAGGAATCACCCTAGTTGTTTAACTCTACCCAGCTGTTTAATGTGGGTGACTCAATGAATCAAGTGGTTGGTATCACCTTAGTTTTTTAACTCTAACCAGATGTTTAATGTGGGTGAATCAATGAATCAAGTGGTAGATATCACCCTATTTGTTTAACCCTACCCAGCTGTATAATGTGGGTGAATCAATGAATCAAGTGGTAAGTATAACCCTATTTGTTTAACTCTACCCGGCTGTTTAATGTAGGCGAAACAATGAATCAAGTGGTAGGTATTACATTAGTTCTTTAACTCGATCCAGTTGTTTAATGTGGGGGAATCAATGAATCAAGTGGTAGTTATCACCCTAGTTGTTTAACTCTACCCAGCTGTATAATGTGGGTGAATCAATGAATCAAGTGGTAAGTATCACCCTAACCCACATTATACAGCTGGGTAGAGTTAAAAAACTAGGGTTAATCAATGAATCAAGTGGTAAGTATCACCCTAATTGTTTCAATCTACCCTACAGCTGTGTAGAGTTAAACAACTAGGTTAATACTTACCACTTGATTCATTGATTCACCCACATTATACAGATGTGTAGATTTAAACAACTAGGCTTATACTTAACACTTGGTTCATTCCTAGTTGTTTAAATCTACACATCTGTATAATGTGGGTGAATGTAGAGTTAAACAACTAAGTTGATACTTACCACTTGATTCATTGCAGCTGTTTAATGTTGGTGAATCAATGAATCTAGTGGTAAGGTATCACACTAGTTGTTTAACTCTACCCAGCTGTATAATGTGGGTGAATCAATGAATCAAGTATTAGGTATCACCCTATTTGTTTAACTCTACCCAGCTGTATAATGTGGGTGAATCAATGAATGAAGTGGAAGGTATCACCCTAGTAGTTTAATTCTACCCAGCTGTATAATGTGGGTGAATCAATGAATGTAGGGGTTGGTATCATCGTAGTTGTTTAACTCTACCCAGCTGTTTAATGTGGGTGAATCAATAAATCAAGTGGTAAGTATCACCTTAGTTGTTTAACTCTACACAGCTATAATGTGGGTCAATCAATGAATCAAGTGGTAGGTATCACCCAGTTGTTTAACTCTACCCAGCTGTATAATGTGGGTGAATCAATGAATCAAGTGGTAAGTATCAC
>NW_013800404.1:0-1717 GCF_000517525.1 Limulus polyphemus | reverse complement strand
CTTACCGAATTTATAACCACCATACTCATTTTTAGCCTTACTTGGTAAAACTACTCCATGAACACCTAGGTGTAACTTTAGTTACAAAATTTATAACCACCATACTCATCTTTAGCGTTATTTGGTACAACAACTCCACGAACACCTATGTGTAACTCTAGTTACTGAATTTGTAACCACCATACTCATCTGTATCGTTATTTGGTACAACTACTCCACGAATACCTAAGGTGTAACTCTAGTTACCGAATTTATAACCACCGATGAGTATTTTAGCCTTACTTGGTATTCAATAACTAGAGTTACACATAGGTGTTCGTGGAGTTGTTGTACCAAATAACGCTAAAGATGAGTATGGTTGTTATAAATTTTGTAACTAAAGTTACACCTAGGTGTTCATGGAGTATTTTTTCAAATAACGTTACAGATGAGTAAGTGGTTACAAATACAACAACTCCACGAACACCTAGGTTAAACTCTAGTTACCGAATTTATAACCACCATATTCATCTTTAGCCTTACTTGGTACAACTACTCCATGAACACATAGGTGTAACTCTAGTTATAGAATTTATAATCACCTTACTCATCTTTAGCCTTACTTGGTACAACTACTCCATGAACACTTAGGAGTAACTCTAGTTACCGAATACATAACCACCATATTCATCTTTATCCTTACTTGGTACAACTACTCCATGAACACCTATGTGTAACCCTAGTTACCGAATTTATAACCACCATACTCATCTTTAGCCTTACATGGTATAACTACTCCATCAACACCTAGGTTTAACTCTAGTTACTGAATGTTTAACCCCATACTCATCTTTATCCTTACTTGGTACAACTACTCCATGAACACCTATGTGTAACCCTAGTTACCGAATTTATAACCACCATACTCATCTTTAGCCTTACATGGTATAACTACTCCATCAACACCTAGGTTTAACTCTAGTTACTGAATGTTTAACCCCATACTCATCTTTAGAGTTATTTGGTACAACAACTCCACGAACACCTAGGTGTTCGTGGAGTTGTTGTACCAAGCAAGGCTAACGATGAGTATGGTGGTTATAAATACGATAACTACAGTTACACCTAGGTATTCGTGGAGTTGTTTTACCAAATAACGCTACAGATGAGTATGGTGGTTACAAATTTGGTAACTAGAGTTACACCTAGGTGTTCGTGGAGTTGTTGTTGGTGGTTATAAATTCGGTTCATAGAGTAATACTCATTTTTAGCATTACTTGGTACAACTACTCCATGAACACCTAGGTGTAACTTTAGTTACAAAATTTATAACCAGCATACTCATCTTTAGCCTTACTTGGTACAACTACCCGATGAACACTTAGGTTTAACTCTAGTTACCGAATTTATAACCCATACTCATTTTTAGCGTTATTTGGTACAGCAACTTCACGAACACCTAGATGTAACTCTAGTTACCGAATTTGTAACCACCATACACATCTTTAGCGTTGTGTGGTACAACAACTCCACGAATACCTATGTGTAACTCTATTTACTGAATTTGTAACCACCATACTCATCTGTAGCGTTATTTGGTACAACAACTCCACGAATACCTAGGTGTAACTCTAGTTACTGAATTTCTAACCACCATACTCATCTTTGGCGTTATTTGGTACAACAACTCCACGAATACCTAGGTGTACCTCTAGTTTCCGAACTTATAACCACCATA
>NW_013800403.1:0-1212 GCF_000517525.1 Limulus polyphemus | reverse complement strand
CAACCTGCAGGACATACTGTCGTGTTATTAAAATAGCAGTCGAAAACACCTGTTAAGACTTCTGATATTAAGACCCAAGATAGTGTGTCATGCGGTTAAAACAACCTGCAGGACATAATGTGTGTTATTAAAATAGCAGTGAAAACACCTGTTAAGACTTCTGATATTAAGACCCAAGATAGTGTGTCATGCTGTTAAAACAACCTGCAGGACATACTGTGTGTTATCAAAATAGCAGTGAAAACACCTGTTAAGATTTCTGGTATTAAGATATACACGGTAGTATGTCGTGCGGTCAAAACAACCTGTAGGACACACTGTGTGTAATTAACAGGAGTGATAGTTTAATGATTTTACACCTTCTGTAGCTCGGACTGTGCTAATCCAAACTATCACATATTTTCAGTGGATGTGTGCTACTGAACCTTTATTTCACATACCAAATTTCATGGCAGTCTATTGAGAAGTACACGAGATATAAAATATCCAATTTTGATTTAATTATTTCCTTTTTTTTCTTCGCACCAAAAGTACGGAAACTTTATTTGATAGAAAAATATACTTAACTTTTATGGATTTGTTTCAAATTTGGTACGCTGTTAGGTGTTTACATCTTACAAAACTCCAGTGGACATACATAGTGTACAAAATATTAATGAATATACCTAATATACAAATCATAATTAAATACTTCTGGTATACAACCAAGCACTGAAAACACGTGATATAAAATATACAAGTGAATACACGTGGTATATAAATACCTCTAAAGATTGCTGATATACAAAATATCAGTGAAGATACCAATATATATGTACGATATTAGTAAAGACTCCTGCTGTTTAGCACCAGTGAATACAGATGGTACACAAAATATCAGTAAAGTATCCTGGTAAATAAAACACCAGTGAGGATATCTGGTATATAAAACACCAGTAAATATACTAGAGAAAACCAAGTAGTTAGTAAAGATCAGTTCTATACAGAACACAAGTAAATATACCTAGAGAAAACCAAGAAGTTAGTAAAGACCAGTTCTATACCGAACACCAGTAAATATACCTAGAGGAAAACCAAGAAGTTAGTAACGACCAGTTCTATACCGAACATAAGTAAATATACCTAGAGAAAACCAAGAAGTTAGTAAAGACCAGTTCTATACAGAACACAAGTAAATATACCTAGATAAAACCAAGAAGTTAGTAAAGACCA
>NW_013800402.1:0-553 GCF_000517525.1 Limulus polyphemus | reverse complement strand
TATTTGTAAAGGGCCTATTGTTTATTTGTAGGAGTACTTACTTGGTATAGTTCATAAACCGAGTCTGGATTAATATCATAACCAAAAATGGTACTTGCCAATTCGGTTATGAAATATATCCTCGTTTTTCTGCAATTTTTTTGCCAAAAGGACTGGTCTTGAGCGATCGAAATTATTTTGGCTACGAAAGTAACGATTTGTTCAAACAGTTGAGGTGACATACGATGACTATTTGAAGCACTATCCTGTTGAGAAGTGTTTTCGTTACGTTTGTCGGGAGATCGAGGTTTCTGTGGTTCTTTAGGCAGATGGTTTGTTTACACAGGCTGTCGTTTCTGTGCAACAATTTGGAGTGCTTGGGCGTAACTCAGTTTTGACTGTACTCTAAGAGTTTGAACCTCCTTTGCCTCCTGAAATTTTTGACAACCCTTGTAAGCTGCCGAATGTTCATCCCCACATAAACAACGTACTGGAGTATGCTTACTGCAGTCCTTTGCATTGTGATTTTTGCCAAAACTGGTACATCATACGGCACACGTTTGCAGAATGTCCA
>NW_013800401.1:0-553 GCF_000517525.1 Limulus polyphemus | reverse complement strand
AACCTTGTCCTGGATTCAACACAAACAACCTATGCTAAAATAAACGGTGTGTTTTCGAATTCCTTCCTGTGAAGAACGCATATTTTCTTATATAGAGAACTGCGTAAGTCTACAAAATTATGTTTGCGGTGTAAGGATCTTTGTAAATTCCTTTAAATCGTTTTGAAAATACTAACACAAAAATGAGCAAATTGGGATTATTAGACGTCTATTGGCCTGGTATGGCCAAGTGGTTAGGGCACTCGACTCGCAAATCTGCGGGTCGCGGGTTCGAATCCTCATCCTACCAAACATATTCGCCCTTTCAGCCGTGGGGGCGATATAATGTTACGGTCAATCCCACTATTCGTTGGTAAAAGAGTAGCTCAAGAGTTGACTTTCACTACTAAATTAGGGACGGCTGGCGCAGATAGCCCTCGTGTAGCTTTGCGCGAAATTCAAACCAATCCACTTCTATTACATATAATTTCACTGAATTAATTGGGTCTGTTTATATGTATCTTATGTACCTGAAAGTATAAAAAGCTACCCTATTTCGAATATATTCCCAATA
>NW_013800400.1:0-552 GCF_000517525.1 Limulus polyphemus | reverse complement strand
CTTCTCCAACCACTGCTGTAGTCCCTCTTCTTGTTTATTTTCTTTCTCCTCCAACCACTGCTGTAGTCTCTCTTCTTGTTTATTTTCTCGTTCTTCTTGTTTCTTTTGCTGTTCTTGTATTGCTGCCATCAAATCTGCTAAGCTGTAGTTTGATTTGCCACTTCTAGTTTCCATTTTTTTTCCATCCCATCCCACTTCTGACACCAATTTGTTACGTCTCTGGTCGTTTGTTAATTTCCCGTATAATTTCTTTTGGATGAAACTTTAGCAATACAAGTCCTTTCTTAAATAAAACTAGTTTATTATTTCTCAATACAACTTTGCAATACACTTAATTTCCACAGTCACTTTAACTTCAACACACGCTATAATTCAACACGATTCACGCACTTTACTTATGGTCACTACCGTGCTTGACTCAATTGTCTGTCTCTATCTCTGCCTGTCTGCAAATATCTATGTCGTCACTTCTTGCTGGTCTTATATGTAGAAATTAGAGGGCATCTGGCAAACACTCGAGCCTTCAGGAACCTTCTAGATACTCATTCTGCT
>NW_013800399.1:0-552 GCF_000517525.1 Limulus polyphemus | reverse complement strand
TGGTACGTGAGTTGTGATGGTTGAATCCTGGAAGATGGGGACTGGCCAGGGTTTAACTCGATGACTACTGGCTACTAACTTTCTTAGTAGGCAATGCAAGTCTTGCTATATTTCATTCCAGCAATAAAACTAGTGGATGAAATTGTTTGAAACTTCATAAGAACTTTCATAAATGTATGTTGTTTAAGAAACATAAAGCCTGTTACTTTTGATAAATTTAGTTTTTTTGCATTATGATCTTTAATATCTTGGAAAATTACATTACGAAATGGTATTTATAAGAAATGATTACAATATTTATATTTGTTCCAGATTTGAACTTACTACTTTTTATGTTTTAGTACATTATTTTGAAAACCCAAAAATTTGTATCATCCATAAAATGCAAATTTTATCTACAAAAAGGGGACATGGATAAACATTTCGGAATTCTATCAGATTCCATCTTCAGTATCTAGAGCAGAATAAAATTTATTTACATCAGTCTTTGTACATTTTCAAAGTACGGTTGCTAAATATAATGATAATTAAACAAATAAAACACTAAACAGT
>NW_013800398.1:0-654 GCF_000517525.1 Limulus polyphemus | reverse complement strand
GTTAATGCCCTGATTAATGAAACCACTTGGCTTTGAAGCAAAAAAAACATGTCGATGTCCTCTTTAACACCGTCCACATTTGCATTCGTTTTCCCTTTAAGATTGGTGTTGCAGCGAACAAAAAAGATGGTAACCTGATGGTGCCATATCTGGAGAATATGGTGGGTGGGGGAGAACTTCCCAACCCAACTCCATAATCTCGTGTGTTGTGTCATACGTGCCACATGTGGACGTACATTGTCGTGGAGAAGAAGAACACCTTTATGTTTGACGAGTGAAGGGCATTTCTGATGAAGGGCTTGATTTAAGCGTTCCAGTTGCTGACTATAGATCTCTGCACTGACAGTTCGCTGTGGATTGAGGAGTTCGAAATGAATTACTCTTTTGATGTCCCAATGCAAAGCATCACTTTCTGCGGATGGAGTCCAGGTTTTGGAAGGGTCGGAAGTTGTTTTTGTCTAGGACTGAGCCATTGTTTTTGACGTTTAATATTTGCATAAAGAGTCCATTTTTCATCACCGGTGACAATTCTGTCCAAAAATAGTTCACGCGCATTATGTGCCAGAAGAGACGAAGCAACGTTCACACGTTGGAAACGATGATCATTGGAGAGTTCGTGAGGCACCCAAACACCTTCTTTATGGAGTTTTCCCA
>NW_013800397.1:0-550 GCF_000517525.1 Limulus polyphemus | reverse complement strand
GAACGTGTACGTTTCTGGTTTGTAGAACGTATATGTTTCTGGTTTGTCGAACGTATATGTTTCTTGTTTGTAGGACGTATATGTTTCTTGTTTGTCGAACGTATATGTTTCTTGTTTGTAGGACGTATATGTTTCTTGTTTGTCGAACGTATATGCTTTAGGTTTGTCGAACGTGTACGTTTCTGGTTTGTCGAACGTGTATGTTTCGGTTTGTATATGTTTCTGGTTTGTAGAACGTATATGTTTCTGGTTTGTCGAACGTATATGTTTCTGGTTTGTCGAACGTATATGTTTCTGTTTTGTCGAACGTATATGTTTCTGGTTTGTAGAACGTATATGTTTCTGGTTTGTAGAATGTATATGTTTCTGGTTTGTCGAACGTGTATATTTCTGGTTTGTAGAACGTATATGTTTCTGGTTTGTAGAACGTATATGTTTCTGGTTTGTAGAACGTATATGTTTCTGGTTTGTCGAACGTGTATGTTTCTGGTTTGTCGAACGTATATGTTTCTGTTTGTAGAACGTGTATGTTTCTGGTTTGTCGAACGTG
>NW_013800396.1:0-553 GCF_000517525.1 Limulus polyphemus | reverse complement strand
AAAATTACAGCAGTTGTTGGAGGAAAAGAAAAGAAACAAGAAGAAAATTACAGCAGTTGTTGGAGGAAAAAGAAAAGAAACAAGAAGAAAATTACAGCAGTTGTTGGAGGAAAAAGAAAAGAAACAAGAAGAAAAATTACAGCAGTTGTTGGAGGAAAAATAAAAGAAACAAGAAGTACAACAAAAGAAACAAGAAGAGAGATTACAGCAATGGCAAGATAACTTGCAACAGTGGCAACTCGAACAGCAAAATAAACAAGAGAGATTACAGCAGTGGTTGGAGGAGAAAGAAAATGAACAAGAAGAGAGACTACAGCAGTGGCTGGAGGAGAAAGAAAATAAACAAGAAGAAAGTCTCCAACAGTTGAGAGAAAGTCAGAGTATACAAATGGAAAACATTAGTAAATTTCAATGCAAATTAAATGCATTAAAGGATGATCTATTGTCTTTTACACAAGGAGGATACATTAACCATCGACATAATCAGCCCCAGACAATGGGAAGCCCCTTCCAGACCCCACAGCTAAACCCTAATGCAGACATCTTAAGTCCT
>NW_013800395.1:0-553 GCF_000517525.1 Limulus polyphemus | reverse complement strand
ACAATGTCACTTGTTATAATAATTTTAAAAACAAAGACATGGAACAAAATGTCACTTTTTATAATAATTTAAAAAAAAAGACATGGAACACAACGTCACCTGTTACAATAATTTTATAAACAAAGACTTGGAACACAACGTCATCTGTTATAATAATTTTATAAACAAAGACTTGGAACACAGCGTCACCTGTTATAATAACTTTATAAACACAGACTTGGAACACAATGTCACCTCTTATTATAATTTTATAAACAAAGACTTGGAAAACAACGTTACCTGGTATAATAATTTTATAGAGAAAGACTTGGAACACAACGTCACCTGGTATAATAATTTTATAAACAAAGACTTGGAACACAACGTTACCTGTTATTATAATTTTATAAAGAAAGACTTGGAACTCACTGTTACCTGGTATAATAATTTTATAAAGAAAGACTTGGGACACAACGTCACCTGTTATAATAATTTCCTAAACAAAGACTTGGAACACAACTTTACCTGTTGTAATAATTTTATAAACAAAGACTTGAAACACAATGTTACTGGT
>NW_013800394.1:0-707 GCF_000517525.1 Limulus polyphemus | reverse complement strand
TAAACAAGAAGAGAGACAACAGCAGTTGCAAGAAAACCTGACAACAGTGGTAGCTCGAACAACAAAATAAACAAGCGAGATTACAGCAGTTGTTAGAGGAAAAAGAAAATAAACAAGAAGAGAGACAACAGCAGTTGCAAGAAAACCTGCAACCGCAATGGCAGCTCGAACAGCAAAATAAACAAGAGAAATTACAGCAGTTGTTGGAGGAAAAAGAAAAGAAACAAGAAAAAAGATTACAGCAGTGGCAAGAAAATCTACAACAATGGCAGCTCGAACAGCAAAATAAACAAGAGAGATTACAACAGTTGTTGGAGGGAAAAGAAAATAAACAAGAAGAACGAGAAAAGAAACAAGAAGAGAGATTACAGCAGTGGCAACTGTAACAAGAACGGAAACAGGAAGAAAGTCAGCAGCAACTACAGGAAAATCAACAACAATGGCAAGAGGTACAAATGGAAAACATCAGTAAATTTAAAAACGAATTAGATACGTTAAAGAACGATTTGTTGTGCGTTACACAAGGAGGATACACTGACCATCGACTTAGTCAGCCCCAGACAATGGCAAGCCCCTTACAGAGCCCGCAGCTAAACCCTAATGCAGACATATTCAGTCCCGTTAGAAGTCACATCCCAGATATGAATGTCAGTAATAGGAGTGATCCAGTGCGAAGGAAGCCACAGGAATTCGATGGGAAGGCACCA
>NW_013800393.1:0-552 GCF_000517525.1 Limulus polyphemus | reverse complement strand
ACTTCTTTATTTACTGTTCTATGGTTTAGGAAAAATAAATTTAAGAACTTATTTCTAAATAGCAATAATCTTTATACATATATAATGTATAATAACTGAAATGTGACTATTTTACAAAATACTAGTCTACTAGGTCACTTTGTAAAAACTAAAGGTCAGTTTTATATTATTGGATACAGTAACATGAGTGCATGTGCGTTACATCATTGTAACTTCTGTATTGTTAGCCAGGCACGGCTGAAAGGTCAATATGATAAAAATAATAAATATATAATGTTATGAGATTTAAGCTATTTAGTCTAAACATTTATGTTTTCGTGTTATAATCTGTTGTCATTCTAGAATGAAAGAGACAAAATTTATATTTATTTCCAAACCTGTATAGAAATTCATTACTGAAAAAAAACAGATAAAATATAAAGTTTTTTTCTTAAGAAACATTTGATAACTATCTGGACATTATAAAGATTTTGTATGAGAAATTTTCTGATGCATAAAAGTATTTTTAATCTTAAAATGAAAATGACTTTGCATGTTTGATAGGCAACATGT
>NW_013800392.1:0-553 GCF_000517525.1 Limulus polyphemus | reverse complement strand
CAGCAATACAAGAACATCAAAAGAAACAAGAAGAACGAGAAGAGAAATTACAACAGTTGTTGGAGGAAAAAGAAAAGAAACAAGAAGAACAAAAAGAGAAATTACAACAATTGCTGGAGGAAAAAGAAAAGAAACAAGAAGAAAGATTACAGCAGTGGCAAGAAAACCTACAACAATGGCAGCTCGAACAGCAAAATAAACAAGAGAGATCACAGCAGTTGCTGGATGAAAAAGAAAAGAAACAAGAAGAACGAGAAAAGAAACAGGAAGAAAGTATCCAACAGTTGCAAGAAAGTCAGCAGCAACTACAGGAAAGTCAACAACAGTGGCAAGAAATACAAATGGAAAACATTAGTAAATTTAAAAGCGAATTAGATACCTTAAAGAATGATTTATTGTCTTTTACACAAGGAGGACACATTAACCATCGACTTAACCAACCCCGGACAATGACAAGCCCCTTCCAGACCTCGCAGCTAAACCCTAATGCAGACATCTTCAGTCCTGTTAGAAGTCACATCCCAGATATGAATGTCAGCAATAGAGGTGATCC
>NW_013800391.1:0-551 GCF_000517525.1 Limulus polyphemus | reverse complement strand
TTGAGTCAAATGAGCAGTAGTGACCGTAAGTAAAGTGCGTGAATCGTTGTGAATTATAGCGTGTGTTAAGTTAAAGTGACTGTGGAAATTCTTTGTATTGCAAGGTTGTATTGAGAAAGAATAAACTAGTGTTATTTAAGAAAGGACTTGTACTGCTGAAGTTCTTCGGAAAGAATTTTTACGGGAAATTAACAAACGACCAGATACGTAACAATATATTATAAGAGTGATGATCAAACGGCACTATTTGATTAGAGTAACCCAATAGTTGGCAGTGAGTTCTGTCGACTAACTGCTGCTTCTCTTGTCCATCAATTGAAAATTAAGAACAGCTAAGGTGGTAAACTTAATGCAGCTTTACGAGAATACCTGAAACAAACAAAAATAGACTATAAACTACGAGTAAATGTACTCGTCCCCAGTGACGGGAAAAGTTTAAGTTAATCTATCAATTTAAATTATTTCATGGACTTTAAAAAGGTTAATTGTGTTGCATTTTTGGTTTCATTCAGAGCCAAAGCTCTGAGATACTTATACCACCCACCACGAAA
>NW_013800390.1:0-553 GCF_000517525.1 Limulus polyphemus | reverse complement strand
GTGGTGGTTTGAATGTCAACAGATCATCGACGTACGTGTAGTGGTGGTTTGAATGTCAACAGATCATCGACGTACGTGTAGTGGTTGTTTAAATGTCAACAGAACATCGACGTACGTGTAGTGGTGGTTTGAATGTCAACAGATCATCGACGTACGTGTAGTGGTGGTTTGAATTTCAACAGAACATCGACGTACGTGTAGTGGTGGTTTGAATTTCAACAGAACATTGACGTACGTGTAGTGGTGGTTTGAGATTTATCACTTGAGTAGAAACAATCTCATCTAATGATATGTCACTCCAAGACGCACGGTTTTGTTCAATGATATATCACGCCAAGATGCACGGTTTATTGAATGATATATCACTCCAAGACGCACGATTTATTGAATGATATATCACTCCAAGACGCACGATTTATTGAATGATATATCACTCCAAGACGCACGGTTTGTTCAATGATATATTACTCCAAGACGCACGGTTTATTCAATGATATATCACTCCAAGACGAACGGTTTATTCAATGATATATCACTCCAAGACGCACGGTTT
>NW_013800389.1:0-553 GCF_000517525.1 Limulus polyphemus | reverse complement strand
CCAAGATATTAAAGATCATAATACAAAAAAACTAAATTTATTAAAAGTAACAGGTTTTATGTTTCTTAAACTACCTACATTTGTCAAAGTATTTATGAATTTTCGAAAATATTCGTCCACTAACTTTATTGTTGGAATGAAATATAGCAGGACTTGCATTGCCTACTAAGAAAGTTAGTAGCCGGTAGTCATCGGGTTAATAAGTGGATATATTCTTTTCAAAACCATTATTATTGTGAGAATATCTTCTGTAAACTGGTTTTTACACCCGCATACAAGATTTTTCCATGCTAAAGACTTTCTCCTAATTTCTCGTTGTTCATGGCTTATATATATACAGATCTGGAGACTGTAAGGCCTCCTATATTGACAAAACCCAACACTAACCAATGAACAAATTGGAATTTCCATGAAAACACACAAAAAGTTAAGTTACCCCTGTATTCCCCCTATATAGTAACATGGTGAAGAAACAGGACAAAAAATTAACTTATCAAATTTCAATATTGTTTGCAAAGCCAACAATGATCTGGACTTACTGATTAAGCAAACC
>NW_013800388.1:0-552 GCF_000517525.1 Limulus polyphemus | reverse complement strand
TTCTGAAATCCCAAAAAATTGTATCATCCATAAAATGCAAATTTTATCTATTTTAATTTTTTAATAATCAATTATACTTTTTATGGTTTCATGTAATATACAGACCCGTAAATAATATTTGTAAATAAACTTAAACAATAAATGAGTATTTTTATTTTTAACTAGGATTTCATGTTTATATATGTACATAAAAACATTTTAATTTCTTTCATAAATATATTTTTATTTCAAATTTATATTTATGTTTCATTGCAGTCGTACTTTTGTGTTTATTGTGCCAAACCGTGTGGTCAGCAGCATGAACTTTGTACGTTGTCTGTAAACTATCTCACCCCTTTTGGTGGTCACTCTCGTTCAACCGAGCGTGAGCGGGCGCGTGCACATTTGAACGTTACTGTAGATATGATAGTAAGAAAGCTTTTCGGTACTTGAATATCATTTCTTTGAACTTTCAAACAAGTTTATTTCAACACATGTCCGTGTATGTAGTTTCAGAATAGAGACAAAACTAACTGCCACTACTAACAAATGTATGTAACAGTTTATAGTACA
>NW_013800387.1:0-553 GCF_000517525.1 Limulus polyphemus | reverse complement strand
GTCCTGAAATTGCATGTCTCTCATGAAACAATACGTAAACATCAAAGAAATATGGGAAAACTCCATAAAGAAGGTGTTTGGGTGCCTCACTAACTCTCTGATGATCATCGTTTCCAACGTGTGAACGTTGCTTCGTCTCTTCTGGCGCGTAATGCGCGTGAACCATTTTTGAACATAATTGCACCGGTGATGAAAAATGGATTTTCTATGTGAATATTAAACGCCAAAAACAATGGCTCAATCCTAAGCAAAAACCATTTCCAATCCCAAAACCTGGACTCCATCCGCAGAAAGTGATGCTTTGCATTTGGTGGGAAATCAAAGGAGTAATTCATTTCGAACTACTCAATCCACAGCGAACTGTCATTGCAGAGATCTATAGTCAGCAAATGGAACGTCCTTGATCAGAAACGCCCTTCACTCGTCAATCGAAAAGGTGTTCTTTTGCACGTCCACGTTATTGAGTTGATTTGGAAAGTTCTCCCTCATCCACCATATTCTCCAGATATGGCACCATCAGATTACCCTTTTTTTCGTTCGCTGCCACACCATC
>NW_013800386.1:0-644 GCF_000517525.1 Limulus polyphemus | reverse complement strand
TGTGTGGAAAGGCTGCCAACATCAGAAATGTCTTCCTGCTGTCCAGGAATGTCGGTCTGGAAGGCTGCCAACATTAGAAATGTCTTCCTGCACGATGATGTCCAGCAGTGCCAGGTCTGGAAGGCTACCAACATTAGAAATATCTTCCTGCACGATGATGTCCAGCAGTGCCAGGTCTGGAAGGTTGCTAACATTAGATACGTTTCTCTTTGCATGCTGTTCAGCACAGTCAAGTCTGGAAAGTTTCCAAAATTAAAAGTGTTTTTCCTGCTGTCCAGCAATGTCAAGTCTCGAAATTTCCCAACACTAGAAATGTTTTCCTGTAAGATGTCCAGCAATGTCATGCCTGGAAAGTTGCCAACATTGGAAAATGCCCTCCACACAAACACACATAAAGTGCTAATTCGACAACAGGAACCTTTATTTCTATATTTCGCACTATTTAGCTTATATACAATATTTAAACACTCAGGTTTTTTTAGACATTACTAGGTAACACAATATTGCTAACATGCTTAGTACACAAGGACTATCTGCATTCAGCCATCTTCTACACAAGGACTATCTGCGTACAGTTTGGTTTGTTATGAAATTCGCGCAAAGCTACACGAGGGCTATCTGCACTAGCCGTCCCTAATTTAGTA
>NW_013800385.1:0-554 GCF_000517525.1 Limulus polyphemus | reverse complement strand
TTGTGTCTTCTTATTGAAAGTACACAGTATCGTTAAATCTTGTGTCTTCTTATTGAAAGTACACAGTATCGTTAAAACTTGTGTCTTCTTATTGACAGTACGCAGTATTGTTAAATCTTGTGTCTTCTTATTGACAGGACACATTACTATTAAATCTTGTGTTTTATTACTGACAGTACACATTATCTTTGAATATTGTGTCTTCTTCTTGAGAGTACACAGTATTGTTAAATCTTGTGTCTTTTTATTGACAGTACACAGTATTGTTAAATTTTGTGTCTTCTTATTGACAGTACACAGTATTGTTAAATCTTGTCTCTTTTTATTGACAGTACACAGTATTGTTAAATCTTGTATCTTCTTATTGACAGTACACAGTATTGTTAAATCTTTTGTCTTCTTATTGACAGGACACATTATTGTTAAATCTTGCGTTTTCTTACTGACAGTACACAGTATAGTTAAATCTTGGTCTTCTTATTGACAGTACCCAGTATCGTTAAATCTTGTGTTTTCTTACTGACAGTACACAATATCGTTAAATCTTATGTCTT
>NW_013800384.1:0-553 GCF_000517525.1 Limulus polyphemus | reverse complement strand
TCTATCTATCTATATATATATATATATATATATAAGAGGAAGTTTGTTTATTTTGTTCGCTATGGAAAACTAAACGGTTGAACTTACAAATTTTAAAATAACTTTAATGGTGCTATTTATGTTGTATTTGGTGTGGTATTTAATGACGAAATTGACAATTAATGATTATTGCGCCATTTTTTGTAATAAACATACAAACATAAGCACGTTTTGTACGTAGAAAGCGTTATGGCAGGAGAAACTCAGATCACCTTGCTGTCAATTCAGTATTTCCAAAAACAGTTTTCTTTAAAGAGTGCTAAGTGGTTTCATAAGTGATTTAGTAACTTTGTGAATTGCAAATTATTGTTTAGTGATAAAGGTGATTATACCACCCAAGAAATGCCCTTTCTATGGAAAGTATTCTGCCGCTAAAAGAATGCAAGCATAAAGAACAGCTGAAACAGAAGAAGAACGCAATCAAAGACTTTAAGCACAAGCTGCAAGACAGGCTGTTCAAATACAGGAAGAGACTTTGGAACAACGTAAAATTAGCCTTCGAGCTCAAGCTGAT
>NW_013800383.1:0-822 GCF_000517525.1 Limulus polyphemus | reverse complement strand
TAACAGTGGGATTTCACCGTCACTATTGTTAAACTGAATTAACAGAGGATTTCACCGTCACTATTGTTAAACTGAATTAACAGTGGGATTTCACCGTCACTATTGTTAAACTGAATTAACAGTGGGATTTCACCGTCACTATTGTTAAACTGAATTAACAGTGGGATTTCACCGTCACTATTGTTAAACTGAATTAACAGTGGGATTTCACCGTCACTATTGTTAAACTGAATTAACAGTGGGATTTCACCGTCACTATTGTTAAACTGAGTTAACAGAAGGATTTCACCGTCACTATTGTTAAATTGAATTAACAGAAGGATTTCACCGTAGCGCACCCACGACACAAAAGAGTGAAGGCGATTTTTGTTTTCCGGCAACGAATCCAAAATTTATTCAGTGTATAAATTCTCTGACCAGTTGCACCTACGATCAGTGACTGGACAACGTTTCACAATAGGTACTTTTCGTAATTCTAAATCAGCTCTTATTTATTTCTAGCAGCGCAAAACTGATAGTTGCTCTTAACAATGTATTACTGATACAACTTTATTTAACAATGTATTACTGATATAGCTTTATTTAACAATGTATTACTGATACAGCTTTATTTAACAATGTATTACTGATACAACTTTATTTAACAATGTATTACTGATATAGCTTTATTTAACAATGTATTACTGATACAGCTTTATTTAACAATGTAGTACTGATATAGCTTTCTTTAACAATGTATTACTGATACAGCTTTCTTTAACAATGTATTACTGATATAGCTTTATTTAACAATGTATTACTGATATAGCTTTATTTAACAAT
>NW_013800382.1:0-1092 GCF_000517525.1 Limulus polyphemus | reverse complement strand
ATTTTCAACTGACCCAAACCACTGAAGCGCGAATACATTTTACATGCACTAGCCTTTTCTTCAGTCTCCATCTTGATAACTTATAACAAATGTTGACTTTTATTTGGACTAAACAAACGATTAACAAAAATTCACATGAAGACGAACATGTGGGTGTGGGGGAAATGTTATTAAATTGGACAGAAAATCAGCTGGAGAGTAGAAAGCAGCGAGAATTAATAAATGGAGTTAGATCTGACTGGATCACAGTTACAAGCGGTGTGCCTCAGGGCTCTGTGCTGGGTTCTATGCTGTTTATGATTTATATTATTTATACTGACTCTGGAATGACTAATAAAATTTGCAGATGATGTTAAGATTTTTGGGTTGGCTAACTGTATCAAAGATGCTACAGACTTACAGGGAGATTTAGATCACTTGATGCATTGGGCCAATACGTGGATTATTTGTTTGTTTTGAATTTCGCCCAAAGCTACACGAAGGCTATCTGATCTAGCCGTCCCTAATTTAAGACTAGAGGGAATGCAGCTAGTCATCATCCACCCACCACCAACTCTTGGGCTACTCTTTTACCAACGAATAGTGGTATTGACCGTCACATTATAACGCCCCCACAGCTAAAAGGGCGAGCATATTTGGTGTGACGGGGATTCGAGCCCGCCACCCGCAGATTGCGAGTCGAGCGCCCTAACCACCTGGCCATGCCAGACCAATACGTGGAAGATGATGTTTAACTATCCAAAATGCAAGGTGGTGCGTGTAGGTTTTCACAATCCAAACAATTATTAGAATTTAAATGGGGATGGGAATACATTAAATAATGTGGCTGAAGAAAAAGATCTTGGTGTTGTGATTGAAAAAAATCACTCAAGTCATCTAAACAGTGTATTGTAGCTAGCAATAGGGCTAATAAGATTTTGGGGAGCATCTATAAAAACACTGAATACAAAACAAGGAGTATCATTGTTTCTCTGTATAGAGCACTTGTAAGGCCTCATTTAGAGTACTGTGTACGGTTTTAAGCTCCCTTCCTCAAGAAGAACATTGAATTGTTGGAGAAGAGCCACAAGGATGATGGGATTGTCCTAAAAT
>NW_013800381.1:0-992 GCF_000517525.1 Limulus polyphemus | reverse complement strand
ACACAAATGTTTAGTCTAAATAGCTTAAATCTCATACCATTATCTATATATTTATTATTTTATTATATTGACCTTTCAGCCGTGCCTAGCTAATAATACAAAAGTTACAATGAAGCGACGCATGTGCACTCATGTTACCATATCCAATAATATAAAACTGACCTTTGGTCTTTACAAAGTGACCTGTCTTGGCCATGTTTTAGTAGGCTAGTATTTTGTAAAATACAGTCACATTTCAATTATTATACATTATATATGTATATACATTATTAATATTTACAAATAAGGTCTTAAACTTATTTTTCTTCAAACATAGAACAGTAAGTAAAATAAAGCAAACAATTATCTCTTCTAGTTACGACCTTTGTACTCGTTTACCACTTGTTGTAGGTTGCTAAGCCTATGAAATTTCCCACTTGGAGGATGTAAAAATGAATTATTTAGGTTTTATATATACATTTTAATTAACCAAAAAATAATAAATTACTATATCGATGCCATAAAAATTCCACTATAATTTATCAAGCGTAGTAACTAAGCTGTATTTGTGTCTAAAAAAAAAATATGAAATTTCGAGCTCACTGAAGACTTACCCTTATTATTTGAAATCTTGCGTAATAAGAACAAAATTGACACAATAACACATCAAAATGGCTGAGAAAACCACTAGGGGGGTCATTCTGAGTTTTGGATTGGTTATTCATGTCATATAAAAGTAAGTGAATATATAAGGGACCATTTCCAAAAATGGAAAGAAGTGGGCAAGGGGCCCACTGTATTTGATTCAGTACATGAGTGATATCTTGGCAAATAGAAAAGAAAAGAGATTCTTATTTTACATCCTAGCTTGTAAAAATCAGTAGTTTGAGTTCCTAATTCATACAAAACTGTACATTTTGTATTTTGACATCTAATTTGAACCAGTGCTGCATTCAGCATACCACGTCACATATAAAAAATCGATGTTTAGCTGTGTTTTTAATATCTATTTT
>NW_013800380.1:0-553 GCF_000517525.1 Limulus polyphemus | reverse complement strand
GGCCAACACCAGACAATGTGGGGGAGCTAAGAAGTTTCTTGGGACTCTGTGCTTTGTGAAGAACTTTGCAACTATAGCTGCTCCACTATATGATTTGACTAAAAAAGGCCAAAAGTTTGAATGGACAGTTTCTTGCCAGCATTCTTTCAAGACGTTGAAGGAAAAATTGGCCTCTGCTCCACTTTTAAAGCTTCTAGATCCCTCACTGCCGTACATACAAGATTGTGATGCTAGTAATGTCGGAATTGTAGAGTGTTGTCTCAGAAAGTGGGCGAAAACGAACATGTGGGGGCCTACTTCAGTAGGGTGTTGAATAGACCAGAGAGGAACTACTGTGTAACACGGAGGAAACTCCTTGCTATAGTAAAGAGTCTGACATATTTCCATCCTTACCTCTATGGTGCAAGGTTTACCATCAGGACAGACCATGCTGTGTTGCGCTGGTTAAGATTATTAAAGAACCCAGAGGGACAACTAGCACGTTGGATCTAAAAAATAGACCAGTATGATTATAATATTGAATATAGAGAAGGAAAATCCCATGGTAATGCTG
>NW_013800379.1:0-552 GCF_000517525.1 Limulus polyphemus | reverse complement strand
TCCTTTAAGCCACCACACTTGTACCTGACCATCCTTTAAGCCACCACACGTGTACCTGACCATCCTTTAAGCCACCACACTTGTACCTAACCATCCTTTAAGCCACCACACTTGTACCTACCATCCTTTAAGCCACCACACTTGTACCTGACCATCCTTTAAGCCACCACACGTGTACCTGACCATCCTTTAAGCCACCAAACTTGTACCTAACCATCCTTTAGGCCACCACACTGTGACTCAGACTGTCCTTTAGGCCACAAACTAATTGTGTTTCGCACATATGTTCTGGTTTGGCAGTTGAATATAAGAAATTTGTTTAAAGACAGTAGCGATGAACAATAGAGGCTGCAGCTTTCATTTCTTAAAACACAATCGTTAACTATTTACAACCGCCTAAGGATTCCAATAAAAATGAAGAGAAATATGGAACTTGTCCAATCAGTTGTAGTTGTGATAAAATGAAGAGAAAGATGGAACTTGTCCAATCACTTGTAGTTGTGATAAAATGAAGAGAAAGATGGAACTTGTCCAATCACTTGTAGTTGTGAT
>NW_013800378.1:0-552 GCF_000517525.1 Limulus polyphemus | reverse complement strand
AAGCTGACCAGAGCTACCTTATAGATAGAGATTTTTGTCAAGCTTACTAGAGCTACATTATAGATAAAGGTTTTATCAAGCTGACCAGAGCTACATCATAGATAGAGGTTTTATCAAGCTGACCAGAGCTACCTTATAGATATAGGTTTTATCAAGCTGACCAAAGCTACCTTATAGATAGAGGTTTTATCAAGCTGACCAGAGCTACCTTATAGATAGAGATTTTGTCAAGCTGACTAGAGCTACATTATAGATGAAGGTTTTATCAAGTTGGCCAGAGCTACATTATAGATAGAGGTTTTATCAAGCTGACCAGAGCTACCTTATAGATAGAGGTTTTATCAAGTTGACCAAAAACTACCTTATGTATAGAGGTTTTATCGAGCTGACCAGAGCTACATTATAGATAAAGGTTTTATCAAGCTGACCAGAGCTACCTTATAGATAGAGATTTTATCAAGCTGACCAGAGCTACATTATAGATTAAGGTTTTATTAAGCTGACCAGAGCTACCTTATAGATAGAGGTTTTATCAAGCTGACCAGAGCTACA
>NW_013800377.1:0-597 GCF_000517525.1 Limulus polyphemus | reverse complement strand
TGTTTATGGAGTAGTTTATACTCATCTTTAGCCTTACTTGGTACGGTGGTTATAAATTCAATAACTAGAGTTACACCTAGGTGTTCGTGAAGTTGTTGTACCAAGTAAGGCTAAAGATGAGTATGGTGGTTATAAATTCGGTAACTAGAGTTACACGTAGGTAATCGTGGAGTTGTTGAACCAAATAACTCTAAAGATGAGTATGGTGGTTACAAGTTCGGTAAATAGAGTCACACCTAGGTGTTCATGGAGTAGTTGTACCAAGTAAGGCTAAAGATGAGTATGGTGGTTGTAAATTTGGTAACTAGAGCTACGCCTATATGTTCGTGGAGATGTTGTACCAAATAACGCTAAAGATGAGTATGGGGTTACATATTCTGTAACTAAAGTTACACATAGGTGTTCATGGAGTAGTTGTTCCAAGTAACGCTAAAGATGAGTATGATGATTATAAATTCGGTAACTAGAGTTACACGTAGGTGTTTATGGAGTAGTTGTACCAAGTAAGGCTAAATATGAGTATGGTTATTATAAATTCGGTAACTATTGTTACATCTAGGTGTTCATTGAGTAGTTTTACGAAATAAGACTAAAGAT
>NW_013800376.1:0-552 GCF_000517525.1 Limulus polyphemus | reverse complement strand
GGAAACATTGATAAAACTACATCTAGATATACAGACGGGGAAGGAAACATTGATAAACCTACATCTAGATATACAGACAGGTAAGGAAACATTGATAAAACTACATCTAGATATACAGACGGGTAAGGAAACATTGATAAACCTACATCTAGATATACAGACGGGTAAGGAAACATTGATAAACCTACATCTAGATATACAGACAGGTGAGGAAACATTGATAAACTTACATCTAGATATACAGACGGGTAAGGAAACATTGATAAACCTACATCTAGATATACAGACAGGTAAGGAAATAGACAAATATCACAGACAGTTAAGAGACAGATAGACAGAAAGCTATAGAAAGTTAGAAAAGTAAAAAAATAGAAAGAGAGGCAAGCAGACAGATAGACAGATGCACAGACAAGCAAGCTGAGAGAGATAGACAGATGCACAGACAAGCAAGCTGAGAGAGATAGACAGATGCACAGACAAGCAAGCTGGGAGAGATAGACAAATATAGAGACAGACACGCAGAGAGATAGACAAAATAGAGACAGGTAAGCA
>NW_013800375.1:0-694 GCF_000517525.1 Limulus polyphemus | reverse complement strand
CAATAAACTGACAGTAATTCAACTAACAGATTTAAACAATAAACTGACAGTAATTCAACTAACGGATTTAAACAATAAATTTATAGTAATTCAACTAACAGATTTAAAAAATAAACTGATAGTAATTCAACTAACAGATTTAAAAAATAAACTGACAGTAATTCAACTAAGAGATTTAAACAATAAACTGATAGTAATTCAACTAACACATTTAAACTATAAACTGACAGTAATTCAACTAATGGAATTAAACAATAAACTGAGAGTAATTCAAGTAACGGATTTAACAATAAAATTACAGTAATTCAACTAACGTATTAAAAGAATAAACTGATAGTAATTCAAGTAACAGATTTAAACAATAAAATTATAGTAATTGAACTAACAGATTTAAACAATAAACTGATAGTAATTCAACTAACATATTTAAACAATAAACTGACAGTAATTCAACTAACAGATTTAAACAATGAACTGTTAGTAGTTCAACTAACATATTTAAACTATAAACTTACAGTAATTCAACTAACGGATTTAAACAATAAACTGACAGTAATTCAAGTAGCGGATTTAACAATAAAGTGACAGTAATTCAACTGACGGATTTGAACAATAAACTGATTGTAATTCAAGTAACGGATTTAAACAATAAACTGATAGTAATTCAACTAACAGATTTAAACAATAAACTAAC
>NW_013800374.1:0-553 GCF_000517525.1 Limulus polyphemus | reverse complement strand
GGTTTAGATAGATAATGTACATAAGAACGTTTCGGTAAACTGGTTTAGATAGATAATGTACATCACAACGTTTCGGTAAAACGGTTTAGGTAGGCAATGTACATCACAAAGTTTCGGTAAACTGGTTTAGATAGATAATGTACATAAGAACGTTTCGGTAAATCGTTTTAGACAACTGATGTACACCAGAACGTTTCGGTAAAACGGTTTAAGTTGATAATATACATAAGAACGTTTCAGTAAACTGGTTTAGATAGATGATGTACATAATAACGTTTCGGTAAAATGATTTAGATGGATAATGTACATAAGCAGGAAAATGTAGCATCTTAAAATAATGATATACATAGAAAATGTAAAGACAGGATTCACGAGCTAACTAGCTAACTGCCCAGAATTCTACATCGTAGACACAGGAAGAAAATTGGAAACCAGATTGACAGAATACAATAAAAAAACATCCCATGTTTTTCACCATTGCAACTCAAAAGACCATAGTTTATCTACTAAAAACACAGTCATTTTAAACAAAGACCCCAACATAAACAAACGA
>NW_013800373.1:0-552 GCF_000517525.1 Limulus polyphemus | reverse complement strand
AATGATGCAATATATATATATATATATATATACACTCCAGTCATAAAGACGAGTTGAGATCTGGAGTTAGAATTTCTAAGATGAGGATATCCTTTGTTCTTAATGAAACAGGTTCTGGAAAACCTTCATCATGGTGCGTTAGATGTATTATGGAAAGCGAGGAAGAGTGGTATGCTTTGGACAGCCTTAAGACGGAGGCTCATGCAATAGAAACTACGCTACAGGGATATTATCAAGATGCACGTTTGTCTGACAGTGCATGACCGGACATGGTGACACTGACTGCAAAACTGCAGTGATTCCAGAGTCCTTTTAATACAACACATTCAACTTCTGTATAACGCGTCACACTGATGTTTTCAATGATTAGTCCACGCGCTATTAACTAGACCAATCACGTTCAGCGTTCTTCTGCTAGGCCACTATCTGCACGGTATTTTACTAAAAAGGACTGAACTCTAACTAGATTAGCTTCAATGACAGAGATAGAAAATATGCTAAAGTTGAAGTCCCCTAAGTTGTACCGAGATGTTTGATTTTATTTTATATTTT
>NW_013800372.1:0-644 GCF_000517525.1 Limulus polyphemus | reverse complement strand
TTTGCTGATGATATTAAGGTCCTGGGTATTGCTAGCTGTGAAGAGGATGCTGCTGTTTTACAAAAGCATTTAGATAATTTAGTGAATTGGGTTTTAATTATAATGAATCCAAGATAATGCATGTAGATTATCATAATTTCATTTATAATCATAATTTGGATAGGAATAACCTTAACAGTGTCATGAAAGAAATGGATCTTGGTGTAATGGTTGATCAGTCTCTTATGCCATCCAAGCAGTGTGCAGTTGCTAGTGGTAGAACAAATAATATTTTAGGTTGTCTCTACAGAAATAGTAAATACAAGTCTAAAGAGGTTATACTTTCATTGTACAGGTCACTGGTTAGGCCACATTTGGAGTATTGTGTTCAATCTTGGGCTCCTTACCTTAGGAAAGATATTGAATTGTTGAAAGAGGTTCAGAGGAGGGTTACTAGAATGGTGCCTGAGATGTAGGGGTTGTCATACGAGGAGAGGTTGAGATCTCTCAAACTGTTTTCTTTTGGGAAAAAAAAGACTTATAGGGGATCTGATTGAGGTGTATGAGATTGTAAAGGGAATTGATAGTGTTGATGCATCATCTTTTTTCATACTTAACAGTGAGAACAGTAAGACTAGGGAACACAAATAAATAAAGACAGTTAT
>NW_013800371.1:0-463 GCF_000517525.1 Limulus polyphemus | reverse complement strand
TTCCTTAATATAACCGTTTGCCAGGTCGTCACTTTCCCATCTGCAGTTTCCCATCTCCGGAGAAGAATACCATCTTCAAGCCTCAACTGGTCCCATTGTGCCCAATAGTTCTTTGTCACAGGGCTTAGACTAGACACCTTCTCCCAAGCAGGGCGCACAACACTCGCTTTTAGAAAATTAATCATTGGCCTCAAATCCTGGTCTTTCTCCTGTTCTGCTTTGGTATCTGTATTTAGTTCCATTTCATCATCATCAACCTTTTCAGTCGGCTTGACTTCAGCCCAATGACACCTAATTTGTTCAACCTCTCTTTTAACAGTTACCGGAACTTGGCCTTTGTTGTTCCCAAACGTCATTTTCTCAAAAATCAATTACAAACTTTCTCGGTAGTAGATAGTCCAATCCTAATATGCATTCATCTTCAATGTCAGCCAAGTATACTTCCTGTCTGTCCTTTATGCCC
>NW_013800370.1:0-555 GCF_000517525.1 Limulus polyphemus | reverse complement strand
TTCAATTACTGTTTGCCCATTATAATTTTAGTGATGGGGTGCAAGGGGGCTGTGAGAGGGGGGGGGGGTGCCGTGAAACCTTATAAGTGTAGTGAGTGTTGATATAATAAGCCTAAAGTAAAGATGTAATGTGGGATCACCTAGCCTAGAACCAAGTGCATAAAATTTATTATGAAAGTAAAAATATCAGTTCAATTTTAATCTTAAATCGTTTCTGAATTTTGCTATTTTCTGTTATACCACCGGTGTTTTTAATAAAAAACATATCTCTTTAATCAACAGAGACTCTAAATTAAGAAATCAACAAATATTTTTCCAGTTTTTTTGTCTATACATTTCATTTTATACTTTCAGTACATAGATTAACAACAGTATTAGGTTATACTTTTATTGCTAAGCAACATGACATAAAAGTCATTGTTGGAAGGTAGTGTTACCAAAAAGTACTGGCTTTTCGATATATTAGAAGTTGTTAATCTAACTGATTTTTACCAATAATTATTCTATGAATGTGCCGTGAATTCATTTCATGAATGATCTTAATTTTGATTGGCT
>NW_013800369.1:0-552 GCF_000517525.1 Limulus polyphemus | reverse complement strand
AAGGTTATGTGTTGGTAACCAGTTTAAGTTAGGGAACGGTTATGTGTTGGTAACCAGTTTAAGTTAGGGACGGTTATGTGTTGGTAACCAGTTTAAGTTAGGGAAGGTTATGTGTTGGTAACCAGTTTAAGTTAGGGAAGGTTATGTGTTAGTAACCAGTTTAAGTTAGGGAAGGTTATGTGTTGGTAACCAGTTTAAGTTAGGGAAGGTTATGTGTTGGTAACCAGTTTAAGTTAGGGAAGGTTATGAAGGTTATGTGTTGGTAACCAGTTTAAGTTAGGAACGGTTGTGTTGGTAACCAGTTTAAGTTAGGGACGGTTATGTGTTGGTAACCAGTTTAAGTTAGGGAAGGTTATGTGTTGGTAACCAGTTTAAGTTAGGGACGGTTATGTGTTGGTAACCAGTTTAAGTTAGAGACGGTTATGTGTTGGTAACCAGTTTAAGTTAGGGACGGTTATGTGTTGGTAACCAGTTTAAGTTAGGGACGGTTATGTGTTGGTAACCAGTTTAAGTTAGGGAAGGTTATGTGTTGGTAACCAGTTTAAGTTAGGG
>NW_013800368.1:0-548 GCF_000517525.1 Limulus polyphemus | reverse complement strand
CCTTCCCTCCAGTCTTACACTGGTAAATTAGGGACGGCTAGCGCAGATAGCCCACGTGTAGCTTTGCGCGAAATTCAAAAACAAACAAACAAACATTGTTGGGTTTAGAACAAAGCCACATTGGGCTGTTTGCTGTGTCCGCTGCCGGAACTTGAATGCCATATTTAGCATTGTAAGTCTATAGCCTTACCGTCAGATCAGCAGTCGACAAGAAGAATGTAGAATTATTTCTATAGTAAAAAAAACGGAAGTGGAAAATAATGAATATAAATACTAAAAAGAATACAAAATAATTATAAGAATGAAAATTTACGAACAACACATGTATTTCAAAGTTAAAGTGTGGTAGATCTTTGTTTTTGTTCAGGTTCTAACACAACTCATTGTTTTAATAAAAATATTCACTGATAGTTTGTTTACATCCTTAATTTTCAATATAAAACCAACCCTGTTGTTGTTTTTCTGAACATCTTCAGTCACATTTTATTGTCTATTCGCGACTTATCCATCTCTCTGTCGTGTGCCCGGCATGGCCAGGTGGATAAGGT
>NW_013800367.1:0-689 GCF_000517525.1 Limulus polyphemus | reverse complement strand
AACTTCACGTAACCACTGTGGCAGTTTTTTACAGAGATTCTTGTTACCCAGTTGTTGAGATCCAACTTCACGTGACCACTAAGGCAGATCTTCACAGAGATTCTTGTTACACAATTGGTGAGATCCAACTTCACGTGAACCACTGTGGCAGACCTTTACAGAGATTCTTGTTACCCAGTTGTTGAGATCCAACTTCACGTGACCACTGTGGCAGATCTTCACAGAGATTCTTGTTACACAGTTGAGATTCAACTTTACGTGACTACTGTGGCAGATCTTTACAGAGATTCTTGTTACACAGTTGTTGAGATCCAACTTCACGTAACCACTGTGGCTGATCTTTACAGAGATTCTTGTTACCAAATTGTTGTGATTCAACTTCACGTAACCACTGTGGCAGATCTTCACAAAGATTCTTGTTACCCAGTTGTTGAGATCCAACTTCACGTAACCACTGTGGCTGATCTTCACAGAGATTCTTGTTACACAATTGGTGAGATCCAACTTCACATGACCATTATGGCAGATCTTTACAGAGATTCTTGTTACACAATTGGTGAGATCCAACTTCACGTGACCACTATGGCAGATCTTTACAGAGATTCTTGTTACACAATTGGTGAGATCCAACTTCACGTGACCACTGTGGCAGATCTTTACAGAGATTCTTGTTACCCGGTTGTTGAGAT
>NW_013800366.1:0-553 GCF_000517525.1 Limulus polyphemus | reverse complement strand
CTGGCTTTTCGTATGCCAAACAACTTGCAGCATTTATGGAACACAGCTGATTCAAAGTTACGGCCTTAATCTGAATGCAGTTCATATGGCATACCAAACCTGAAGAAGAAATCACTAATAGCCGAAGCTACAGTTGTAGCTTCCTAATTTGGTATTGCATATGCCTCAGGCCACTTGGTGAACTAATCCATCACCACACAAATATACTTGTTTCCAGCACGAGTTTGAGGCAAAAGACCAGCAATGTCAATGGCTACACTTTCCATTGGTGTGCCAACATGATATAACTTCATTAAAGCACGTCCCTTATGCTTGGGTCCCCTTTTAGCACAACATGTACTGCATGTCCTGCACCATTCTTCCACATCTTGCCTCATACATATCCAGTAAAATCTCTGTCGTAGGTGACTCAGTGTCTTCTTAACTCCGAGATGTCCTCCTGTTCATCTTTCATGGGATTGACGCAGCACAAATTCCCGTAACTTTTTCGGTATAACCGTTTGCCAGGTCGTCACTTTCCCATCTGCAGTTTCCCATCTCCGGAGAAGAATAC
>NW_013800365.1:0-553 GCF_000517525.1 Limulus polyphemus | reverse complement strand
GATGGTGTTTGGGTGCCTCACAAACTCTCCGGTGATCATTGTTTCCAACGTGTGAACATTGCTTCATCTCTTCTGGCGCGTAATGCGCGTGAACCATTTTTGGACAGAACTGTCACCGGTGATGAAAAATAAATTCTCTATGCGAATATTAAACGCCAAAAACAATGGCTCAGTCCTAGACAAATAACACTTCCGACCCCAAAACCTGAACTCCATTCGCATAAAGTGATGCTTTGCATTTGGTGGGACATCAAAAGAGTAATTCATTTCGAACTCCTCAATCCACAGCGAACTGTCCATGCAGAGATCTATAGTCAGCAACTGCAACGTTTAAATCAAGCCCTTCATCAGAAACGCCCTTCACTCATCACTCGGAAAGGTGTTCTTCTCCACGACAATGCACGCAATGTGGCATGTTTGACGCAACACAAGATTATGGAGTTGGGTTGGGAAGTTTTCTCCCACCCACCATATTCTCCAGATATGGCACCATCAGGTTACCATCTTTTTTGTTGGCAGCAGCACCATCTTAATGGGAAAACATATGCAAATG
>NW_013800364.1:0-732 GCF_000517525.1 Limulus polyphemus | reverse complement strand
CGACACAAGACCAAAACTAACTAAGTAACAACAATCAGATTCGGCCATCTACAGAGTGACACAAAACCAATACTAAATAAGTAACAACAATCAGATCCTAACATCCTCAGAAAGACACAAAATCACTGCTAACCAAGCAACAACAATCAGATCCTGATATCTAATGAGGGACACAACAACCACTACTAACTAAGTAACAACAATCAGATCCTGACATCTACAGATGACACAAGACCGATACTAATTAAATACCAACAATCAGATTCTGACATCTATAGAGCGACACAAGACATCTAATACTAATACTAATACCAACTAGATAACAACAATCAGATTCGGATATCTGCAGAGGTACAAAACACCACTACTAACTAAGTAACAACAATCAGATCCTGACATCTACAGATGACACAAGACCAATACTAACTAAATACCAACAATCAGATTCTAACATCTACAGAGCGACACATGACCATTACTAACTTAGTAACAACAATTAGATCTTGTCATCTACAGAGGGACACAACATCACTACTAACTAACTAACAACAATCAAATCCTGATATCTACAGAGGGACACAACACCACTACTAACAAAATAACAACAATCAAATCCTGACATCTACAGAGGGACAAAACACCACTACTTACCAAGCAACAAAAATCAGATCCTGACATCTACAGAGGGACACATCACCACTATTAACTAAGTAACAACAATCAAATCTTGAC
>NW_013800363.1:0-554 GCF_000517525.1 Limulus polyphemus | reverse complement strand
AGTGTATCGCAAAGTTGTATTCAGAAAGAATAAACCAGTTTTATTTAAGAAAGGACTTGTATCGCAAAGTTGTATTCAGAAAGAATAAACCAGTTTTATTTAAGAAAGGACTTGTATCGCTAAAGTTTCTTCGGAAATAATTTTTACGGAAAATAACAAGCGAACACAGAGGTGTAACAATATTAATAAAAACAACTTAAGATCTCAGACGTGTGAGAACTTGTTAGACTAATGAAGAGAAATATTCAACTGTTCTTTTTATAGTTATAATTAATTAAAATTATAACAAAAAACTGTGTTTAAACCTCGCGAATTTCCATTTTTAATTTCAAAAATCTAAGAGGTAATACTTTCTTTAAAAAATTTGAAGGTCAACCCAGGAAAAAAACATACAAACTTAATCTGTGAACCAGGATATTCAAAGAAGTTCTCACTGACGTCATTACTGAATACTGTACTTGAGTATAATCTCGTGTTTTAATACTAACCTGTAGGATACTAGCTGGAGTACCCGTCCCCTGGATGGAAGTTATGTAAATTCATGATTAATGAAA
>NW_013800362.1:0-554 GCF_000517525.1 Limulus polyphemus | reverse complement strand
AAAAAACAGTATAAGTAATCATGTATATGCGCAAAGGCATACTTAAATGTTTGTCTCTATAAAATAATTACCTTTTTAAAAATAATACTCTATAAAAGTGTTATTGTCCCTCTTTTGGTGGAAGTTGTATTTTTCTAATGTTAATTATTAAATTATAAAATTTTTACAGTTAGGCTACTCTTGCGGTTACGCATCTTTGAAAGAAAAGTTAAATCTTTTATTTTAAAGTCAATATTAAAAAGGAAGGCGGATTGGCGCATGGGATACCGGGCAATTGTTCAGTAGGCCTGTGCATTTGGCACATTCTTATTAATTGATATTAATATTTAATTGTTTAGCCAGTATGCAGCATGCGATATTGCCCGGGCTGGACCTTTCATTTCAATTCGCCCATGTCAAAAAGGTACACTGATCTAATTTTGAACAATCTGAATTGTTTCTACATAAAATGAATTACAAATGGCAAAATTGCAGTGTTTTGTTTGAATTTCGCGCAAAACTACATGAGGGCTATCTGCGCTATCCGTCCCTAATTTAGCAGTGAAAGGCAGCTA
>NW_013800361.1:0-553 GCF_000517525.1 Limulus polyphemus | reverse complement strand
GCAAAACACTTGCTTTTAGAAAATCAATTATTGGCTTCAAATATTGGTCTTTCTCCTGCTCTGATTTAATATCTATACCTGGTTCCATTTCACCATCATCAACTCCTTCAGTCACTTTGATTTCAGCCTGATGACACCTGGTTAGTTCAACCTCTCTTTTAACAATTACTGGAATTTGGCCTTTGTTGTTCCCAAACGTCATTTCATAAAAATTAATTACACACTTCCTTGGTAGTAAGTAATCCAACCCTAACATGCACTGGTATTCAATGTCAGCCAATTATACTTTCTGTCTGTCCTTTATGCCCATCAGCTCAATAGTTACCCACACTGGTCCCCACAACCTTGTAGCATGTCCTGTCACACCACAGAGCTTCTGTACAGCTTCTGGTACTCCTTTGTGATCCAGCATCACAAACAAGGGTTTGCTGAGATGCAGAATCTATGACAAAGTTGCACCTTTGGCCATCCAGCTTTCCTGTCACATAGACACTATGTTTGCTTGGCATTTTACACCTAGCTGTTGGAACTTTCACGACTGGGGTTGGTAGGC
>NW_013800360.1:0-553 GCF_000517525.1 Limulus polyphemus | reverse complement strand
CAACAATGGCAGCTCGAACAGACAAAATAAACAAGAGAGATCACAATAGTTGTTGGAGGAAAAAGAAAATAAACAAGAAGAACGAGAAAAGAAACAAGAAGAGAGATTACAGCAGTGGCAACTGGAACAAGAAAGGAAACAGGAAGAAAGTTAGCAGCAACTACAGGAAAATCAACAACAATGGCAAGAGGTACAAATGGAAAACATCAGTAAATTTAAAAGCGAATTAGATACGTTAAAGGACGATCTATTGTATTTTACACAAGGTCGATACATTGACCATCGACTTAATCAGCCCCAGACAATGGCAAGTCCCTTACAGAGCCTGCAGTTAAACCCTAATGCAGACATATTCAGTCCCGTCAGAAGTCACATCCCAGATATGAATGTCAGTAATAGGAGTGATCCAGTGCGAAGGAAGCCACAGGAATACGATGGGAGAGCACCGTGGGAAGCATATAGAGCACAGTTTGAGCTACTGGCAGAGATGAACGGATGGACAGAGGGCAGAAAGCTGTATATCTGGCAACGAGCTTAGAAGGGACAACCGACT
>NW_013800359.1:0-554 GCF_000517525.1 Limulus polyphemus | reverse complement strand
GGGCGTCGCTCAACACCAACCACTACTGGTCTCCTTGAGACCGACTTGTTGGTAATATTCTTCCTACACTGGCTCCTCAAATGTCCGTGCTTTCCACAGTTCCAACAACTTTTCTGGATACCAGCCTTTCCTGCTGTGGCACCTCCCCTGTGTTGAAGTTTCCAGCATTGAGCTCTCTTGTGCCCAGGTTTATTACAGTGCCACCAAAGTCCCTCAAACCTCTCTGAAATCTGCCCTTTTCTGGCCTTGAATCCAGATGACTGTACCAACCTCGGTACCTCTGTGCTGGACTTAACGTAGGATTCAAATTCGAGAGCTCTGGCCATTGCATCCTGCATGGTAGAGGGGTGTGCTTGCTTCACTTGTATCTTAAGTTGTGGACTGTCCAAAGCATCTACGAACTGATCCCTCAGCAACAACTTCAGGAGATCGGGAGGTGCAGTTGGGTAGGCCTTGTGTGCCATGCTTTCCAAGTCTTGTGCCAGCTCTTGCAGGCTCTCCCCTTTAGCAAGGATTCTCGACCTAAACCTTGCCCTGTAGACTTCTGACGGATT
>NW_013800358.1:0-789 GCF_000517525.1 Limulus polyphemus | reverse complement strand
ACCGAGCATGCTCGCCCTTTCAGCCGTGAGGGCGTTATAATGTGACGGTCAATCTCACTATTCGTTGGTAAAAGAGTAGCCCAAGAGTTGGCGGTGGGTGGTAATGACTAGTTGTCTTCCCTCTAGTCTTACACCGCTAAATTAGGGACGGCTAGCCTAGATAGAGAAAAAAAAAGAGAAAGAACAAATTAAGGAAGTCAAAGGTATTATTTAATAGTTTAGGCGGAGTATTCATATTTAGTTGACTGTAAAATGGGCGGCAACAGTCTATTAGAGAAACATTTTTAGAAATATATTAGTGACTATATTATCTACTTAAGCAGCTCGAGTATAGAGGACAACATTTCGAAAGTCTTCTGCCTTTTTCATCAGGTTTTGGAAACCGTGTTAGCTCTTGTAAACTTTCTCTTAGTAATTTATAAATATACCGTGTTAGCTCTTGTAAAATTTCTGTTAGTAGTTTATAAATATACCGTGTTAGCTCTTGTAAATTTCTGTTAGTAGTTTATAAATATACCGTGTTAGCTCTTGTAAAATTTCTGTTAGTAGTTTATAAATGTACAGTGTTAGCTCTTGTAAAATTTCTGTTAGTAGTTTATAAATGTACCGTGTTAGCCCTTGTAAAATTTCTGTTAGTAGTTTATAAATATACCGTGTTAGCTCTTGTAAATTTCTGTTAGTAGTTTATAATTATACCGTGTTAGCTCTTGAAAATTTCTGTTAGTAGTTTATAAATATACCGTATTAGCTCTTGTAAAATTTCTGTTAGTAGTTTATAAATGTACCGTA
>NW_013800357.1:0-550 GCF_000517525.1 Limulus polyphemus | reverse complement strand
TCTTTCTGTTTTCCTTTTTCTCTTTCTGTCTTTCTGTTTTTCTTTTTCTTTCTCTCTTTCTTTGTCTTTCTCTGGTTAGACTTTCCGACGAACTGACAGGTATGACAAGTTTTGCAAAATTGATAAATGTCTTTCCTAACTTTGGCCAAACGAAATATCTCATAATTTTGTCACCTGTCTTGTTGACACCTAAATGATCTCCCATGGGTAGTTCCTGGGCAACTTTCAATATTTCAGAAGGACATGCTTTGGGAACAACGATTTGATAAACAATAGCCCAGTCCTCTGAAACTGGCACATCCGGCGGTCTCCATTTCTTCGTAAGCACACCATTTTTGATAAAAAATAACCATTTGGTATTTTTTCCAGTTCATCTTTTGGGAGAGCGTGTTTCAATAGTGAAGTGATCTGCAAATCTTTTTCTCGTTCAGTGATCAGTTGACTTTTAATAAATGGAACTTCACTAGGTAAATCAGATCCTTCATGTCCATCATCGTCACCCACCGAGGTATTGTCAGTAGGACGATTATTCACAAGATCTCCATCGGAT
>NW_013800356.1:0-551 GCF_000517525.1 Limulus polyphemus | reverse complement strand
TCTCTGACGACCCCCCCCCCCCCCTTTATATTAGCTATATTTTTGTGCGCCAGCAATACCAAGCGTGAGGCGCGCGTATACCCGATTCGATTGTATCACTCATCAGGAACTCTACCAGCCAACCGTCAAACTGAAATTATTTTAGGCAGGGTTAGAGTAATTCGAATTCGATGACGAGGAACCCACTTTGAGACTAATAATGGCTGGAGACTGCTTGAATGGGTAATGAAGAAAAACTTTAATATAAGTTTTTCTTCATTACCCATTCAAGCCGTCTCCAGCCATTATTACCACAAATATGTTGTTATTGGTAATTATGCACAAAGGCTACACAATGGGCTATCTGTGCTCTGCCCACCACGGGTATCGAAGCGTTTTAAGTCCATAGACATACCGCTGTGCCACTGGGTGCACCACAAATATAACAAAATATGTTTGGGTCATTTACGTAACATCTTGTTACCAAAGCGACGAATAAATAATATTGAAAAGAAAGAAATATATATCAAAGTGCACGAATAAACAAATACTATCCAGAAATGACACGTCAT
>NW_013800355.1:0-553 GCF_000517525.1 Limulus polyphemus | reverse complement strand
CACTGGTAAATACAAAACATATCGTATCTCGTCAGTTATCCTACATGTCATTACACTGGTAAATACAAAACATGTCGGACCTCGTCAGTTATCCTACATGTCGTTACACTGGTAAATACAAAACAGATCAGGTCTCGTCAGTTAGCCTACATGTCGTTACACTGGCAAATGCAAAACAGATCAGATGTCATCAGTTATCCTACATGTCGTTACACTGGTAAATACAAAACATATCGGACCTCATCAGTTATCCTACATGTCGTTACACTGGTAAATACAAAACAGATCAGATCTCGTCAGTTATCCTACATGTCGTTACACTGGCAAATACAAAACAGATCAGATCTCATAAGTTATCCTACATGTCGTTACACTGGCAAATACAAAACATATCGGACCTCATCAGTTATCCTACATGTCGTTACACTGGTAAATACAAAACATATCGTATCTCGTCAGTTAGCCTACATGTCATTACACTGGTAAATACAAAACATGTCGGACCTCGTCAGTTATACTACATGTCGTTACACTGGTAAATACAAAACAGATC
>NW_013800354.1:0-549 GCF_000517525.1 Limulus polyphemus | reverse complement strand
GCAGGACATGCAGTACATGTTGTGCTAAAAGGGGACCCAAGCATAAGGGACGTGCTCCAATGAAGTGACATCAAGTTGGTGCACCAATGGAAATAGTAGCTGTTGACATTGCTGGTCCTTTGCCCCAAACTCGTGGTGAAAACAAGTACATTTGTGTGGTGATGGATTATTTCACCAAGTGGCCTGAGGCATATGCAATACCACATCAGGAAGCTACAACTGTAGCTTTGGCTATAAGTGATTTCTTCTTCAGACTTGGTATGCCATATGAACTGCATTCGGATCAAGGCTGTAACTTTGAATCAGCTGTGTTCCATGAATGCTGCAAGTTGTTTGGCATATGAAAGACCAGGACAACGCCACTTCACCCATAGTCCGATGGAATGGTAGAAAAGTACAATTGTACACTGGGACAGGAATTGGCAAAGTTTTGTAATAGCCGCCAAGATGACTGGGATGTCTTACTCCCTCCGCTGTTGATAGCTTATAGAACAGCAGAGCATGAAGCCACTGGAAACTCTCCAGCAAAGCTGATGTTTGATCGGTAAC
>NW_013800353.1:0-1675 GCF_000517525.1 Limulus polyphemus | reverse complement strand
CAAGTAGGATCTGACAGAAGTGGATCAGTTCTATCCTTTTCGGTGAGAAAAATGTCTATTTCTTTTCGGAGCTTATAAAAACGAAACAGGAATTTACCGCAGCTGAGCCACCTCACTGCTGTGCGATAAGGCAAGTCACAGAATTCAGAATCAATTTCTTCAAGAAAAGCCTGGAACTGGCGGTGATTAAGTGCAAATTAATCCAAAAATAGATTATGTTTACTTTCGGCTGTGATATCTATGTTAGGAAAAATTAAGAAAAAATACTTGGAAGTTCATTTATCTCTCAATAGATGGAGAAAAAATACATGGAAATTCAGTTATCTCTCAATAGATGGAGAAAAAATACACGGAAGTTCAGTTACCCCTAAATAGATGGAGAGAAAATACTTGGAAGTTCAGTTATCTCTCAATAGATGGTGAAAAAATTATAAAAAAATTCTTGGAAGTTCTGTTATCTCTCAATGGATGGAGAAAAAATTAAGAACAAAATACTTTGAAGTTCAATTATCTCTCAATAGATGGAGAAAAACTAAGAAAAAATACTTGGAAGTTTCTATTGAGAGATAACTGAACTTTCAAGTATTTTCCTTATTATATGTTTCTCCATCTATTGAGAGGTAACTGTGGAGCAAAAATTAAGAAAAACTACCTGTAAGTTCAGTTAGATGTCAAGAGATGGAAAAAAATATTTGGAAGTTCACTTATCTCTCAATAGATGGAGAAAAATATATGGAAGTTCAGTTACCTCTCAATAGATGGAGCAAAATATATGGAAGTTCAGTTATCTCTCAATAGATGGAGAAAAATTTCAAGTATTTTTCCCTATTATTTGTTTCTCCATCTATTGAGAGATAACTGAACTTCCATATACTTGAAAGTTTGGTTATCTCTCAATAGATGGAGAAAACATTAAGAGAAAAATACTTGGAAGTTCAGTTATTTCAATAGATAGAGAAAAATTAAGAAAAAATACTTGGAGGTTCACTTATCTCTCAATAGATGGAGAAAAAATAATAAGGAAAAATACTTCAACGTTCAGTTATATCTCAATAGATGAGAAATAATACTTGGAAGTTCAGTTATCTGTCAATAGATGGAGCAAAAAGTTAAGAAAATATACACTGAAGTTCAGTTATTTCTCGATACATGTAGAAAAGATACTTGGAAGTTCAGTGATCTCTCAATATATTGAGAAAAAATTAAGAAAGAAATACTTAGAAGTTCAGTTATATCTCAATAGGGTGAGAAAAAATACTTGGAAGTTCAGTTATATCTCAATAGATGGAGAAAAATATATGGAATTTCAGTTATCTCTCGATAGAGTGAGAAAAAATTAAGAAAAAATACTTGGAATTTCAGTTATATCTCAAGAGATGGAGAAAAAATACTTGGAAGTTCAGTTATGTCTCAATAGATAGAGAAAAATACTTGGAACTTCAGTTCTCTCTCTTTAGATGGAGAAAAAATAAGAAAAATAATTTGAAATTCACTTATCTCAATAGATGGAAAAAATTATGAAAAAATACTTCGAAGTTATGTTATCTCACAATAGATGGGAAACTATTAAGAAAAAACACGTGGAAGTTCAGTTATCTCTCAATCCATAGAAAATAATTAAGAAAAAATACTTGGAAGTTCAGTTATCTCTCAATAGATTGAGGAAAAAATTGAG
>NW_013800352.1:0-551 GCF_000517525.1 Limulus polyphemus | reverse complement strand
GTACTCCACTAAATGCTCGATCTCCCACCAACCCAAACAGTTCCCCAAACCATCACGCTGAAACCACCATGTTTCACAGTTGGCTGACAATCTGTTGAGCCAAAACTCTTGGTGAGGCATTCTCCAGACCCATATCCTTCCATTGTCTGAAAATTAAGCGAATCTTGATTCGTCTGAGAACAATATGATCTTCCAAAAGTCCAGAGGCTTGGTCATCATATCACTTGCCCACTTCTTTTGTCTGGCTATGTTGGCAGGTCTTAATAAGTGCTTCCGTCTAGCTGCTCTGCAATGACAACCCAATCTGTGTAGAATTCGTTGAACAGATTTCGGGCTCATCCCACCAACTTTGGCCACTCCTGCAGTCGTTAATTTGGGATCCATTTTGATGCTCCTCTTGACAGCCCTTTTTGTCCTCTCCGATGGACCAGGATGACCCAGATACTGCTCAGTTGTTTCCTTGCTGTGTTTCCTGAACTGCACGATGATTCTGTTGACTGTCGAAAGCGGGATTGCCAAATTCTGCAAAATTTTTCCACTGACTTATTCCA
>NW_013800351.1:0-553 GCF_000517525.1 Limulus polyphemus | reverse complement strand
CTTTCACGTCTTTTCCTTAAATCTCGTGATCTTTCTAGATATAGTGTAGTCTTGTATATATAAGACCGGCCACGAAGCGACAGGGAGGCAATGAGTAATTGAATGTATGCGGACAGAATATTGTTGGCCACGTGAGACGTGAGTTATAGCGTTGTTATACAGCGACTGTTGAAATTAAGTTAACTTATCATGGGACTGACGCAGCACAACTTCCCGTAACTTCCTCGGTATAACTGTTTGCCAAATCGTCACTTTCCCATCTGTAGTTTCCAATCTCCGGACAAGAATACCATTTTCAAGCTTCAACTGCTCCCATTGCGCCCAATAGTGCTTTATCACAGGGCTTAGACTAGACACCTTCTCACAAGCAGGGCACACAACACTCGCTTTTAGAAAATTAATCATTGGCCTCAAATCCTGGTCTTTCTCCTATTTTGCTTTGATATCTGTATTTAGTTCCATTTCATCATCATCAACTTTTTCAGTCGGCTTGACTTCAGCCCAATGACACCTAATCAGCTCAACCTCTCTTTTAACAGTTACTGGAACTTGG
>NW_013800350.1:0-553 GCF_000517525.1 Limulus polyphemus | reverse complement strand
GGTAGAGCTATTCAATGTTAAGGCAAGAAATATAACCATAAAGAAAGAACATCCTCTCCAAAAACATTTAACTGACCTATATGAGAAGAGCATAATCCATTTGTCATCATCACAGGCTCTTCAGGTTAGGGCATTTTTGGCAAATTATGCAGACGTCTTTTCGAAAGGAGATCATGACCTCGGCTGCACAGACCTTGTGAAGCTAAGAATAAACACAGGCAATCACCGTCCAATAAAGATCCCTCCAAGAAGAATAGCTCTGGCAAAGAGACAAGAGATGGAGAAGGTCATGGATGGCCAAATTAAGAAAGGGATAGTCGAAAAATCAGATAGTCTGTGGTCAGCTTCCGTCATGTTGGTCCAGAAGAAGGATGGGACCCAATGTTGCTGTGTGGACTTCAGGGCTCTTAACAGTATAACCGAACAAGACTCATGCCAACTGCCAAGAATTGAGGACACTCTTGATGCCCTAAGTGGAGCAAGGTGGTTTTCAACTCTGGACTTAAAGTCGGGTTTCCATCAAGTGAAAATGGTTGAAGCAGATAAACCTAAG
>NW_013800349.1:0-551 GCF_000517525.1 Limulus polyphemus | reverse complement strand
CTTTCATATTGTTACGTATCTGCTTGTTTGTTTATTTCCCGTCGATATTCTTTCCGAGAAACTTAGCGATACAAGTCCTTTCTTGATTAAAACTAGTTTATTCTTTCTCGATACAAACCTTTGTAATACACAGAATTTCCACAGTCAATACATTCCTCGTCGCTTTAAACTTAATGACTTTTATAAACACAGAGATTCACAAGCTCGATAACTTTGCTCTATGCGACTGCAAAACACAGAAACAGAATCAACTTACCGTGACTCGATTATCTATCTATTCGATTCTGCTGGTTTTTCTCGCCAGGCTTATATACTAAAAAAGAGGATGTCTAGCAAACACTCAGACATTCATGGGGTTACTTGATAATTTAAGATCCTTCGAGAAACTCCAGCTCGCATGCTCCCAGTGTCTCGCAACTTCCACTGTTGTAACACTGCCCCTTCCTTAGTATTGTTCACCCTGAACAATAGCCACTTACATTTAACCAATAGATAACTAACAATAACTTAATTAAATGTACAGAATTTATAAACACAAAATTAAAATACAA
>NW_013800348.1:0-552 GCF_000517525.1 Limulus polyphemus | reverse complement strand
AACGCTATTTTTCTTCATACGAGAGATTCTGACCATCAAATTGATTGGAAATCAACAAGAATTTTATACAAAATGAATAACTACATAAAAAGAAGAAACATCAAAAGTTGCTTAATCAAAAGAATGCCTAATTTCAACACCTCCCAAGGTTAAGATAAACAACTTCCTGACCTCCTATGTCCTTAAGGAAATTCCAAGATCAGCGGTCACGTAGGTGTTTGTTGACCAGTTTTTTTCCTGCCAGAAGACAATGTTCTCTCTGAAGAGGACACATGAATGTGTCAAAATTAGTTTCTCCGATATCAGACTTCTGACAGTTCGTTCTGTTTACTGTGGTTTTTTAAACTAATTGCTACACACGATATTGTGTTCTTCTATTACTTTCTTAACTGGTTGATAGTAATGAATAGCCTAAAGAACTAGCATCTATATTCAAAGAACTACATTTTCCACAACATTTCATTACAGATTTGCCATCTCAAAGCAAGAAAAACCTTTTTCTATGAAAATAAAGAAAGATTAACCAATGATAATGTGAAACCACTTTATATT
>NW_013800347.1:0-552 GCF_000517525.1 Limulus polyphemus | reverse complement strand
AGGACGAGAATCCGTGCAAAAGGGGAGAGCCTGCAAGAGCTGGCACAAGACTTGGAAAGCATGGCACACAAGGCCTACCCAACTGCACCACCCGATCTCCTCAAGTTGTTGCTGAGGGATCAGTTCGTAAATGCCTTGGACAGTCCACAACTTAAGATACAAGTGAAGCAAGCACACCCCTCTACCATGCAGGATGCAATGGCCAGAGCTCCCGAATTTGAATCCTACGTTAAGTCCAGCACAGAGGTACCGAGATTGGTACAGTCATCTGGATTCAAGGCCAGAAAAGGTCAGCTTTCAGAGAGGTTTGAGGGACTTTGCTGGCACTGTAACAAACTTGGGAACAGGAGAGCTCAATGCTGGCAACTTCAACACAGGGGAGACGATACAGCAGTAAAGGCTGCTACCCAGAAAGGCTGTTGGAACTGTGGGAAGCAAGGACATTTGAGGAGCCAGTGTAGGAAGAATATTACCAACAAGTCAGCCTGAAGGAGACCAGTAGTGGTTGGTGTTGAGGGACACTCACCAACCCCCATCATGAAAGTCCCTACA
>NW_013800346.1:0-553 GCF_000517525.1 Limulus polyphemus | reverse complement strand
CACAAGTGGGGTTAGTGGGCGTCCCTCAGCACCAGTCATAACTTGTTTCCCGAAGCTGACTTATTGGTAGTATTCTTCTTACATTGGCTCCTCATATGTTGTTGCTCTCCACAGTTCCAACAACCTTTCTGGGCAGCAGCCTCTCCTGCCGTGGCATCTTCCCTGTATTGAAGTTGCCAGCATTGAGCTCTCTTGTGCCAGGGTTTGTTACAGTACCAGCAAAGTCCCTCAAATCTCTGAAAGCTGAGCTTTTCTGGCCTTGAATCCTGATGACTGTACCAACCTTGGTACCCCTGTGCTGGACTTAATGAAGGATTCGAATTCAAGAGCTCTGGCCATTGCATCTTGTATAGTAGAGGGGTGTGTGTGCTTGCTTTACTTGTATCTTCAGTTGTGGACTGCCCAAGGCATCTACAAACTGCTCCCTCAGCAACAGCTTGAGGACATCGGGTGGTGCAGTTAGGTAGGCCTTGTATGCCATACTTTCCAAATATTGTGCCAGCTCTTGCAAGCTCTCTCCCTTAGCACGGACTCTCGTCCTAAACCTAGCCCT
>NW_013800345.1:0-212 GCF_000517525.1 Limulus polyphemus | reverse complement strand
CTATTTGGTTTCCAGCAAGCACAATTTTTATGTGGTTTCTGTTCAGCATGGTTTCTGTTTGGTTTCTATCGAGTACAATTTTTGTGGATTCTGTTCAGAACGGTTTTTATTTGGTTTCCAGCCAGCACAATTTTTATGTGGTTTCTGTTCAGCATGGTTTCTATTTGGTTTCTATCGAGTACAATTTTTGTGGATTCTGTTCAGAACGGTTT
>NW_013800344.1:0-552 GCF_000517525.1 Limulus polyphemus | reverse complement strand
GCAATCTGCAGATCGAGGATTCAAATCCCTGTCCTACCAAACATGATCGCTCTTTTAGCCATGAGGGCATTATAATATGATGGTCAATTCCACTATTTATTGGTAAAAGAGTAGCCCAAGAGTTAGCAGTATCCTTTTCACAGCTAGCAACCTCAATGTAATCTGCAAATTTAAGTAATTTATTGACTATTCAATCTGCTTTCTTCCATCCAGGCCTGGCATGGCCAGGTGATTAGGGTGTTCAACTTGCAATCTGCAGATCGAGGATTCAAATCCCTGTCCTACCAAACATGATCGCTCTTTTAGCCATGAGGGCATTATAATATGATGGTCAATTCCACTATTTATTGGTAAAAGAGTAGCCCAAGAGTTAGCAGTGGATGGTAATGACGAGTTGCCTTCCCTCTAATCTTACACTGCTAAATTAGGGACGGCTAGTGCAGATAGCCCTTGTATAGCTTTGCATGAAATTCAAAACAAACAGCAAAGTCTTTCATCTAGCCACTCTTCTATCCAGTTTGCTAACTTATCCCCCACACCTTGTAGAGATAA
>NW_013800343.1:0-552 GCF_000517525.1 Limulus polyphemus | reverse complement strand
ACAAGATTGCTAACAACTCGCAGAGCTGCGACACAAGATTGCTAACAAACTCGCAGAGCTGCGACACAAGATTGCTAACAAACTCTCAGAGCTGCGACGCATTTCTAACAAACTCGCAGAGCTACGACACAACATTGCTAACAAACTCACAGAGCTGCGACACAACATTATTTACTAACTCGCAGGAGCGTGACACAACATTATTTACTAACTCACAAGACCATGACACAACATTATTTACTAACTCGCAGGAGCGTGACATAACATTATTTACTAACTCGCAGGAGCGTGACACAACATTATTTACTAACTCGCAGGAGCGTGACATAACATTATTTACTAACTCACAGGACCGTGACACAACATTATTCACTAATTCGCAGGACCATGACACAACATTATTTACTAACTCACAAGACCGTGACTCAACATTATTTACTAACTCACAAGACCGTGACACAACATTATTTACTAACTCACAAGACCGTGACACAACATTATTTACTAACTCACAAGACCGTGACACAACATTATTTACTAACTCGCAGGACC
>NW_013800342.1:0-1082 GCF_000517525.1 Limulus polyphemus | reverse complement strand
AGTACAGTCCTTGGGTAAACTGATAGTTATATCACAGTACAGTCCTTGGGTAAACTGATAGATATATCACAGTACTTGTATAAACTAATAGTCACAGTACAGTCCTTGGGTAAACTGATAGTTATATCACAGTCCTTGAGTAAACTTATAGTTATACCACAGTCTTTGTATAAAGTAATAGTCACAGTACAGTCCTTGGGTAAACTGATAGTTATATCACAGTCCTTGGGTAAACTGATAGTTATATCACAGTCCTTGTATAAACTAATAGTCATAGTACAGTCCTTGAGTAAACTGATAGTTATATCACATTCCTTGTATAAACTAATAGTCACAGTACAGTCCTTGAGAAAACTTATAGTTATACCACAGTCCTTGTATAAACTAATAGTCACAGTACAGTCCTTGGGTAAACTGATAGTTATATTACAGTCCTTGGATAAACTAATAGTCACAGTACAGTCCTTGGGTAAACTGATAGTTATATCACAGTCCTTGTATAAACTAATAGTCATAGTACAGTCCTTGAGTAAACTGATAGTTATATCACATTCCCTGTATAAACTAATAGTCACAGTACAGTCCTTGTATAAACTAATAGTCACACTAAAGTTCTTGTATGAACTAATAGTCACAGTACAGTCCTTGTATAAACTAATAGTCACAGTACAGTTCTTGGGTAAACTGATAGTTATATCACAGTCCCTATTTTAACATTCAGTAATGAAACGTGTGAGAAAAAAAACAAACAAGTATCGATATTAATTGACCAAAATATTAACTGTTATTTCGGTTATTAACATTAATTAATATTAACTGTTATTTCGGTTATTAACATTAATTAATATTAACTGTTATTTCGGTTATTAATATTAATTAATATTAACTGTTACTTCGGTTATTAATATTAACTGTTATTTCGGTTATTAACATTAACTGTTATTTCGGTTATTAATATTAATTAATATTAATTAATATTAACTGTTACTTCGGTTATTAATATTAACTGTTATTTCGGTTATTAATATTAATTAATATTAACTGTTATTTCGGTTATTAATATTAATTAATATTAACTGTTA
>NW_013800341.1:0-555 GCF_000517525.1 Limulus polyphemus | reverse complement strand
GATATATAAGTTATTCAGGTTTTTCTACCTCTAAAAAAGCGACATTAATTTCTTGACGACCTAATACGTGTAACTTAGAAGAAAACAACGAATCGTCGAATCACGTATAGCGTTCAATTTTTAATATAATTTTTTATAAGCAAAACGCCAAAAACAATGGCTCGGTCCTAGACAAAAATCACTTCCGACCCCCAAACCTGGACTCCATCCGCAGAAAGTGATGCTTTGTATTTGATGGGACATTAAAGGAGTAATTCATTTCGAACTCCTCAATCCACGGCGAACTGTCAATGCAGAGATCTGTAGTCAGCAACTGAAACGTTTAAATCAAGCCCTTCATCAGAAACGCCCTTCACTCATCAATCGGAGAGGTGTTCTTCTTCTCCACGACAATGCACATCCACATGTGGCACGTTTGACGCAACTCAAGATTATGGAGTTGGGTTGGCACCATCAAATTACCATCTTTTTCATTTGCTGCAACACCATCTTAATGGGAAAACGTATGCAAATGTGGTAAGGTGTTTTTCTCAAATCCAAGTGATTTCTTAATCA
>NW_013800340.1:0-553 GCF_000517525.1 Limulus polyphemus | reverse complement strand
CAACATTTGAGAGACTGATGGAAAGAGTACTAGCCATAGTGTACCTGGACGAATGTCATTGTGTTTGCAGCAACATTTGATGAGGAAGTATCCCGGCTAGAGGAAATACCTAATCGTTTGAAAACAGCAAACCTCAAACTCCATCCCAAGAAATGCCACTTGTTCCAGAAAAAGGTGCTTTACTTAAGTCACATTGTAAGTGAGCATGGTGTGAGAACTAATCCTGACAAGTTGAAAGCAGTGCATGCTTGGCCAACACCAGACAATGTGGTAGAGTTAAAAGTTTCTTGGGACTCTGTGCCTATTACTGGAAGTTTGTGAAGGACTTTGCAACTATAGCTGCTCCACTACATGATTTGACAAAAAAGGCCAGATTGATGAATGGACAGTTTCTTGCCAGCATGCTTTCAAGACATTTAAAGAAAATTTGGCCTTGGCTCCACTTTTAAACCTTCCAAATCCCTCATTGCCGTACATACTGGATTGTGATGCTAATAATGTCGGAACTGGAGGAGTGTTGTCTCAGAAAGTTGGTGAAAACGAACATGTGGTG
>NW_013800339.1:0-864 GCF_000517525.1 Limulus polyphemus | reverse complement strand
GTCAATAAGAAGACACAAGATTTAACAAGACTGTAGACTATCAATAAGAAAACAAGATTTAACGATACTGTGTACTATCACTAACAAGCCAGAAGATTTAACGATAATGAGTCCTGTCAATAAGAAGACACCAGATTTAACAATACTGTGTACTGTCAATAAGAAGACACAAGATTTAACAATACTGTAAACTATCAATAAGAAAACAAGATTTAACGATACTGTGTACTATCACTAACAAGCCAGAAGATTTAAAGATAATGTGTCCTGTCAATAAGAAGACACCAGATTTAACAATACTGTGTACTGTCAATAAGAAGACACAAGTTTTAACGACACTGTGTACTATCAATAACAAGACATAAGATTTAACGATACTGTGTACTGTAACTAACAAGCCACAAGATTTAACGATACTGTGTACTGTTAATAAAGAGGACACAAGATTTAACGATACTGTGTACTGTCAATAAGAAGACATAAGATTTAACAATACTTTGTACTGTCAATAAGAAGACACAAGATTTAACAATACTGTGTACCATCAATAAGAACACACAAGATTTAACGTTCTTATAGATAGTACACAGTATTGTTAAATCTTGTGTATTCTTATTGACAGTACACAGAATAGTTAAGTCTTGTGTCTTCTTATTGACAGTACACAGTATTACACAAGATTTAACAGAATTGTCTTGTGTCTTCTTATTGACAGTACATATTGTTAAACTGTGTACTGTCAATAAGAAGACACAAGATTTAACGATACTGTGTACTGTCAATAAGAACACACAACATTTAACAATACTGTGTATTGTCAATAAGAAGACACAAGACTTCACTATTCTGTTTACTGTCAATAAG
>NW_013800338.1:0-553 GCF_000517525.1 Limulus polyphemus | reverse complement strand
GTTACAAGGTCAGTCAAACTGACCAACCTTGTATAGTTAGGGTAGAGAAAATAACAGATAAAATATTAAGGTTCTACTGAAAACAAAAGTTTGAAATGTATTTAGGAAGTTTTAGTGATTACACAAATGAAATTTGAGGTTTTTGAGATGAACAAAAGTATTCTAATCTTAACATGAAAATCACTTTCACAACACGGACTATTCAAAACAAATACTCAATGTATTGAAGGACAAATCTCTTTTCGTTTATTAAAAATACTTCACTAAAAACCTGATTTTTTGTATGTGAAAGACTTATAACATTTACTGAAATTCTTCCATGTTTTGTGAAGATATACATACTATATTAAAAGTTAGTAGTATTAAAACTATAACAACTTTAAATGAGTACAAAGTGGTCATGTGATTGGTCAATTTGATCGAGCCTATGTTGAAAGAGTTAAACACGAGAAACAACTTTCATTGATAAATATTTTTCAAGAAGACAGTAGTAGTGAATTTTGAAAACCACAGTAATATTTTGTTAACCTTTTTCCACAATCTTGAAAATGAA
>NW_013800337.1:0-554 GCF_000517525.1 Limulus polyphemus | reverse complement strand
GGAAAGACGAACATTGCTAATCTAAATACACAGTATTTTTTGTTTTGAATTTCGCGCAAAGCTACACGAGGGCTATCTGCGCTAGCCGTCCCTAATTTAGCAGTGTAAGACTAGAGGGAAGGCAGCTAGTTATCACCACCCATCACCAACTCTAGGGCTACTCTTTTTACCAACGAATAGTGGGATTGACTGTCACATTATAACGCCCCCACGGCTGAAAGGGCGAGCATGTTTGGTGTGAAGGGGATTCGAACCCGAGCAGTAGCTATCAGAGATTGAATGTCACATTATAACGGCCCCACGGCTGAAAGGGCGAGCATGTTTGGTGTGAAGGAGAATTGGAACCCGAGCAGTAGCTATCAGAGATTGAATATTATATGTAGCCATCATAGAAACTTGTGTGCGTAAAATTTCAAATAAATATTTCATGTGTCAAGACAACTTTTTAAAGCAGTGAAAACTGGATCCTTCGCTTAATACGTTAATCAGCTGTTTTAGAAATAGTTACTTTTTTGGTTTTTTTCTAAGTTTTAAGTGAGTAAAAAGTATGGTAA
>NW_013800336.1:0-553 GCF_000517525.1 Limulus polyphemus | reverse complement strand
AAAGTCACGTCTGAAAGACGATCCACTATGTCATATGGGCCTTCCCATGGAGAAGACAACTTAGGAGACTTACCTTTGGTCTTCCTGGGATTATACAACCACACCTTGTCTTCTGGTTCAAAGCTGACTTCAGTACATCTCTTATCATAAGATAGCTTCATCGAATCAGCAGACGTTTTCAAGTTTGAACATACTTGATGGTGAATATCATCCATTCTTTCCGATAACACTTTCACACATTCTGACACATTCTCAGACAAGGTGGGCGTCCTGTTAACAGATCCACTGGCAACCGAAGTTCCGGACCAAACATCAGCTTTGCTGGAGTGTATCCACTGGCTTCATACTCTGCTGTCCTATAGGCCATCGATAGTGAAGGAAGTAAGACATCCCAGTCATCTTGGCGGCTATTACAAAACTTTGCTAATTCCTGTCCCAGTGTCCAGTTGTACTTTTCTACCATCCCATCAGACTGTGGGTGAAGTGGCGTTGTCCTGGTCTTACGGATGCCAAACAACTTGCAGCATTCTTGGAACACAGCTGATTCAAAGTT
>NW_013800335.1:0-553 GCF_000517525.1 Limulus polyphemus | reverse complement strand
TTTGTAATAATATTTTTTGAAGCTTGAATATTGTTCAATTTGTAATAATATTTGTTGAAGCTTGAATATTGTTCAATTTGTAATAATATTTGTTGAAGCTTAAATATTGTTCAATTTGCGGATAGACGTCTTGAACTAACTATACAACCAGAAGCTGTGGCAAACGTGTGATATGTACTTTAAACTAAAATTATAGCAAGTAAACAACAATTAGTGGATAAACCCGATTACTGACGTTTTAATCCTAAGTTCATTACCTTTCTTTTAATTCCAAATTTCTTCTATTTATATAAAATGTCGAAATAACCTGTTGAATATTCTGAAAATTTCATGTAATTTCCTTTATAAAATATAAAGCCAACTTTAAAATATGTCGTCATTAAAGATCCTTCCCAAGCTTTATATATGTTTATATTGTAAACATTCTATGAAGGAACTCGCGGATATATACAAATATTTTATATATGTTTATATTGTAAACATTCTATGAAGGATCTCGCGGATATATACAAATATTTTATATATGTTTATATTATAAACATTCTATGAAGGA
>NW_013800334.1:0-553 GCF_000517525.1 Limulus polyphemus | reverse complement strand
ACTCTACATACGCAATTTATGACTGTTACAGAGTTATGTAACAAAACATGTCATGACTATCTCCTTTAAAATAATTAACTTTTAACACTCTTGTGAAAACTAAATAATCATCAGATCACTAAATAAACCAAATAATAACTTAAACTGAACAGTCTTGTATATCCAACAATATATATATATTGTTATGTCTCTGTATGTTTGTTTGTTAATTTTTCTGCGATACAAGTCCTTTCTTAAATGAAACTTGTTTATTCTTTCTCGATAAAACTTTGCAATACACTTAATTTTCACAGTTACTTTGACTTAAACACACACTATAGTTCACAACAATTCACTCACATTCTACCGCGCTTGACTCAATTGTCCGTCTCTATCTCCGTCTGTCAGCAACTATAGTTCCGATCTCTGTATCTGCTATCCTCGGTTGCCGCCGACCGTAACTGCTGTCCTTGGATCCCCACTCTCCCTCTTTCTCTGCTTGTCTCCTTTGTCTAGCGCACTTATACGATAATACCGGCCGCGTAGCCTGTTCGAGAATCTTCTAGACTCTCAT
>NW_013800333.1:0-862 GCF_000517525.1 Limulus polyphemus | reverse complement strand
TTGTGTCTTCTTATTGACAGTACACAGTATCGTTAAAACTTGTGTCTTCTAATTGACAGTACAGAGTATCGTTAAATCTTGTGTCTTCTTATTGACAGTACGCAGTATCGTTAAATCTTGTGTCTTCTTATTGACAGTACACATTATTACAGTAAGAAAACACAAGATTTAAACAGTACACAGTATTCTTAAATCTTGGGTCTTCTTATGGACAGTACACAGTATCGTTAAATCTTGTGTCTTCGATTTAACGATACTGTGTACTGTCAATAATTTAACGATACTGTGTACTGTCAATAAGAAGACACAATCTTGTGTCTTCTTATTGACAGTTCACAGTATCGTTAAATCTTGTGTCTTCTTATTGACAGTACACAGTATTGTTAAATCTTATGTCTTTTTATTGACAGTACACAGTATCGGTAAATCTTCTGTCTTCTTATTGAGAGTACACAGTATTGTTAAATCTTGTGTCTTCTTATGGACAGTACACAGTATAGTTAAACTTGTGTCTTCTTATTGACAGTACACAGTATCGTTAAATCTTGTGTTTCCTTACTGATAGTACACATTATCGTTGAATATTGTGTCTTCTTATTGACATTACACAGTATCGTTAAATCTTGTGTCTTCTTATTGACAGTACACAGTATCGTTATATCTTGTGCCCTCTTATTGACAGTACACAGAATCGTTAAATCTTGTGTCTTCTTATTGACAGTACACAGTATCGTTAAATCTTGTGCCTTCTTATTGACAGTACACAGTATCGTTAAATCTTGTGTCTTCTTGTTGACAGTACACAGTATCGTTAAATCTTGTGTCTTCTTATTGACAGGTCACATTATTGTTAAATCTTGTG
>NW_013800332.1:0-553 GCF_000517525.1 Limulus polyphemus | reverse complement strand
TGGGGGCATTTATGGTGTTAAGAACCCATACCCAAATTCTCATATCTAATGATTTGAATAAAATTGGAGAAACTTACACTTCACCGGCTTAATCCAATACACACCGAAACAGGTTTTGTTGAAACAGTTTAAGAATATAAATAAAGTTTCACCCAACTACTATACACGTCGTAATCTAGCTATCCTGAAAAGCTCTGGTATTAAAACGAGAAGCCACTTTGGAACTGAATATAGCAGATATAGTGTAATTAATATGTTATTATGTACATTTTTATTTACTTTCACCCAGAAGTTCTTGGTGCTACGAAATAGGTATAACAATAAAAGGTAGACAATTATGTGTCTTTTTGTTTCAGTATAAAATTTCTTCATGAAAGGAAAAGTTATGTTTCCTTTATACATAGGTTAGTGAAGTATGTTTGCTGATATTACCCTAAACGTGATATTGAAGGAAGATTTTGATGTAAGTGTGGTGTCCACAGAATAGAAACAACAACAAAAAACATATATGCGTATGGCATTGTTAAGTTATGTTTCCTTTATACATAGGTTA
>NW_013800331.1:0-964 GCF_000517525.1 Limulus polyphemus | reverse complement strand
TTTTCCAACATTTCAATCTAACTAAACTTGTTGTAGTTGTACAAGTATAACTACGTCACTTAATTAAACTTTTCCAACAGTTCAATCTAACTAAACTTGTTGTAGATGTACAAGTATAACTACGTCACTTCATTAAACTTTTCCAACAGTTCAGTCTAACTAAACTTGTTGTAGGTGTACAGGTATAACTACATCACTTCATCTAACTAAACTTGTTGTAGGTGTACAGGTATAACTACGTCACTTAATTAAACTTTTCCAACAGTTCAATCTAACTAAACTTGTTGTAGATGTACAAGTATAACTACGTCACTTAATTAAACTTTTCCGACACTTGTTGTAGATGTACAAGTAAGTGACGTAGTTATTGTTGGAAAAGTTTAATGACAACAAGTTTAGTTAGACTGAACGGATGTTTTGATCAAGTAGTATGAGCTTATTTTTATTTAAGTTTTAAGAAAATTATTAAAAAGTGAAGTAAGTACATCTTTATTGAACTTAATGTTTGAATTTATTTTAAATTTTATCTATGTAACCTTGTAACTTTAAAAAACTTTAGTTTAAAATTATCCTTCTGCGTTATGCTTGAAGCATTTAAAATATATTAAGAGTAATTATGAATATCCTACCGTTTCCGCTGAAAAGTTAACATATCAGCGGCGTAGCTAAGCAGACAAATGTTTGCTCATGTGTAATATTTAAAATTCAAGATACTTCCTTACATCAAATTATTATCTTGTTTACCACAATGAAAAATTATTAGTGTGTTTGTCAACAAAAATACAAACAGACTGAAGAATATTGAGGTCAAACGAATATGCATCCTCATTCATCCTGATTATTTTTTGTGAAATCTATGTCTTTGAGTCTCAGAAACTATGTGTTGTGGTCTTTCTTTTATGTATTGTGTTATGACATTTTGTAAAAAAATCTTTACATGATGGAGAAAAATGGATTCAGCGTA
>NW_013800330.1:0-553 GCF_000517525.1 Limulus polyphemus | reverse complement strand
CCATAAACTTCTTTGATATTCTTTGTGGCTACAGAGGTGTTGTTTCCCTTCTCATATTCAAACATCATTACATGCCGAATGTTTGTCTCGTAATGTGCCATCACTATAAGGGATTAGAATATACTAAACTTTACACATTATATAGGCTACACTAAGGTGACGTTTGGACAGTTCGTTTTTTGGATGGTGGTTAATGAAAGTGTTCCAAAATGCGACATCAATTTCTTGACGACCTAATATATTACCTATAACCAAGTCAAGGTTTTCATCTATCAAATGACGTATTATATAACGTATTCAGAACAGAATATCCCACGGGAAAGTTAACGACTAGCTTAGATAAATTTGTAAAGGCTCTTGTTGCATAGTTAGAAAGCCAGGACATTTTTGAGAGTTAAGTGAATTTGTCTGATTTTGTCATGTTATTAGTCTATATTTTTGGTGCATTATTTAATTAAATAAAAATTATTAAGTGCATTACTCTATAGTATAAAAAATTAGGGTTAACTCTCTTCGAGACCCGACAGGAAGAAAAAAGAAGATTAGGTAAGTA
>NW_013800329.1:0-553 GCF_000517525.1 Limulus polyphemus | reverse complement strand
CGAAAATGAAGCTAAAGTTTATATTGAAACGCTGTATTTGACATTAGGCCTACATTTAGCTATGAAGTTAGTGTTGAAACGTTTTTTTTTGTGTGTGTGTCTTTAGGCCTACAACGTATGTCAACGTGAACGTGACCTGCTGTAGAAATGTTACAGAAGAAAAACTAGCGACAACCCTGGTTTCGTCTTTGAACATTATCAACATTACGTAACAACCAAGATCTAAGTCCGAACAAGTGAATTACTCATTAAGGAATTTTTATTAAAAGTTAGAATTATAAATATATTATATTTCAACGTTGTTTTTGGTCGAATTGCTTAAATACACATCTGTGTGAAACGCTATCCAATTTAACAGTGATTCACCTAATATTACACACTACCTCGCTTTTGGTTCCTATGAAAACCTGTTTTCAGAAAATAACGTATTGTTGCGTCAGCGAGGTCACGTGACTAGTATCACGCACGTCCTTCTCGAACCTTCGTGAATTATCGGGAGACTACTAGATTGGGGGTAGACTGGTATGTATAAGACGGTCACAACGTGACGGAA
>NW_013800328.1:0-658 GCF_000517525.1 Limulus polyphemus | reverse complement strand
AACAGGTTGTTTCTTCCTTATTATGACGTCTTTAATTCTTTGCTATTGTTAGGTAGGTTCCGCCACAGAACAAGTTGTTTCTTCCTTATTATGATGTCTTTAATTTTTATTTTTATTTGTACCAACCTACCTAACAACCGCCACAAAACAGGTTGTTTTTCCTTATTATGATGTTGTTTTTAATTTGTTATTTGTTTTTGCTACCAACCGCAACAGAACAGGTTGTTTCTTCCTTATTATGACGTTTTTAATTTTTTGCTATCAACCTACCTAACAACCGCTACAAAATAGGTTGTTTCTTCCTTATTATGATGATGTCTTTAATTTGTAATTTTTTTTGCTACCAACCGCCACAGAACAAGTTGTTTCTTCCTTAATATGATGTCTTTAATTTTTTTATACCAACCTACCTAACAACCGCCACAAAACAGGTTGTTTTTTCGTTATTATGATGTTGTTTTTAATTTGTTATTTGTTTTTGCTACCAACCGCAACAGAACAAGTTGTTTCTTCCTTATTATGAATTATGTCTGCGGACTTACAACGCTAGAAACCGGGTTTCGATACCCGTGGTGGACACAACACAGATAGCCCTTGTGTAGCTTTGTGCCTAATTAAAAACAAACAAACAAACTTATTATGACGTTTTTAATTTTTT
>NW_013800327.1:0-553 GCF_000517525.1 Limulus polyphemus | reverse complement strand
GCTTGCTTCACTTGTATTTTCAGTTGTGGACTGTCCAAAGTGTGTACAAACTGATCTCTCAGCAACAACTTGAGGAGATCGGGTGGTGCAGTTGGGTAAGCCTTGTGTGCCATACTTTCCAAGTCTTGTGCCAGCTCTTGCAGGCTCTCCCCTTTAACACGGACTCTCGTCCTAAACCTAGCCCTGTAGACTTCAGACTGATTTTGGGTTCCATACTTGAGTTCTAGAGCCGCTATCAGTGCTCTATAGTTGTGTCTGTCGTCTGCTGACAACTGTCCAAGTATTTCCAGTGGTTGTCCCTTCAAGCTCGTTGCCAGATATACCGATTTCTGCTCCTCTGTCCATCCATTCATCCCTGCCAGTAGCTCAAATTGTGCTCTATATGCTTCCCACGGTGCCTTCCCATCGAATTCCTGTGGCTTCCTTCGTACTGGATCACTCCTATTACTGACATTCATATCTCGGATGTGACTTCTAAACAGGACTGAAGATGTCTTGCACTAGGGTTTTAGCTGCGGGGTCTGGAAAAGGGCTTGCCGTTGTCTGGGGCTGA
>NW_013800326.1:0-1115 GCF_000517525.1 Limulus polyphemus | reverse complement strand
TGTAGTAAATATACAACTCGTAGCTCTAGTATGGTAAACAACTGTTGATAGCTCTACTGTGGTAAACAAATAGTTCATGGCTCTAGTATGGTAAACAACTGTTGATAGCTCTACTGTGGTAAACAACTGTTGATAGCTCTACTGTGGTAAATATACAATTCGTAGCTCTAGTATGGTAAACAACTGTTGATAGCTCTACTGTGGTAAATATACAATTCGTAGCTCTAGTATGGTAAACAACTGTTGATAGCTCCACTGTGGTAAACAACTGTTGATAGCTCTACTGTGGTAAACAAATAGTTCATGGCTCTGGTTATGTAAGTACATAATTGATAATTGTAGTAAGGTGAACAAGTAGTTGAAGCTTAGTACAGTTCATTTGTTTATTTGTTGGTTGCTAAGCACAAAGCTACACAATTGGTTATCTGTATAGAAACCAGATTTTTAGTGTTATACGTCCTCAGACTTACCGCTGAGGCACCAGAGAGGTCAAGTATGATAAATAAGCGTTTCGTAGCTCTTATATGACAAATAATATTTAATAGCTCGACTATTGTAATAAAAGAAAGTAGTTGATATCTCTGGTGTAGTAAACAAATACTTCATAGTTTAGCATGATAAATATTTGGTTGATAGATGTTGTATGACAAATAATATTTAATAGCTCGACTGTGATAGATCAAGTACGGTAAAGAACAGCTGATAACTCATCTCTGTCAAGCAAACAGTTGGAAGCTCTAGTATATTAAAGATTAGTTGATAGACCTAGTATGGTAATGAAATAGTTGATGACTGTAGTGTGATAAATAAGTAGTGGTTAATTATTCAATGGAATACATGGTTAATTGTAGTATGGGAAGTAAATTGGTAGATATAGTATGGAAAAATGTAGTGAACAACACTGGTATGATAGTTGTTAGTAGTTCTTTCAGTATATATTATATTAAACAAACAGGTGATAGCTCTAGCATGGTAATCATACAGTTTCTAGCTATAGTGTAGTAAACATATACCTTATAAATATAGTATAGTCAGCATATAGCTTATAAATATAGTATAGTCAGCATATAGCTTATAAATATAGTATGGTCAGCATATATCTTATAAATGTAGTA
>NW_013800325.1:0-781 GCF_000517525.1 Limulus polyphemus | reverse complement strand
ACAAATATTTCGTTTACAAAATTGAGATTAAAAACTGGTACAAAAGAAAGGTTTATCCTTAATCGTGACCAAGAGAACTAGGACCAAAAGCTATGGATTTTTATCCATTCAAGTTAAATAAAGCTCTCTATTTATACAAATATTTCCTTTACAAAATTGAGATTAAAAACTGGTACAAAAGAAAGGTTTATCCTTAATCGTGACCAAGAGAACTAGGACCAAAAGCTGTAGATTTTTATCCATTTAAGTTAAACAAAGCTCTCTATTTATGCAAATATTTCCTTTACAAAATAAATCTTTAAAGAATCTCACCATATTCTGCATCATCAAGAAGTTCCTCATCATGGCCTTGATCTAAAAGAGACAGTTTTATATTTAAAACAAACACTTATATAACTAAGAGAAAAATAACTTTCATTACGACTGATCAAATAATACGTCTCAAGACTACTTAATTTAAAGTAACAACCATTAAAAAATCTATCAAAATGGAAACATTCAAAAAGAGAATATTATCCATTAAAATAAAAAAAAATTAAAATTAATCGAAGTCTAAGGCATTGAATATTAAAAATTAAACATAATTAGTAGCTTCCTTCTGCTTATATTAAAAAGAAAAGAAAAATGAGTGATGAATTCTGTATACACTTATAACCGTAACATTTTGCACCAAAGATCAGTGTTAAATTACCAATATACAGAACTTAACTAACCAAGACTTTCAGAGATGAGTCAGTTATCCAGTGTTACATGATCAACAATATAGAAGACTTCATTGATT
>NW_013800324.1:0-551 GCF_000517525.1 Limulus polyphemus | reverse complement strand
GGATTCGAACCCGCGACCCTCAGATTGCGAGTCGAGTGCCTTAACCACCTGGCCATGCCGGGGCCTCTCTCTCTCTCTAGGTCCTACACGACTAGTACTACCAGTATTTATAAGTAGGTTATAGACGTGTGGTACGAGACAAAAATTCGATAGATTTAATATTTATGGTCACATTGGTACCATGGAAAGTACAGCAGCTCGAGCACTGAAATTACTAGAAGTAAGAGGGGGTCAAATATTTTAAAGTAGCGACATATTTTCACTTATTTAATTGGGAGAACATTAAAAAATTTGGCTTGTTTCTATTTTTATTCACCTTTTTTTCATAAATTTCTACTAACGTGGCTAAAGAAAGTATATTGTATTTTTATTTATATTGTTTGTAAACAGTACCTTATTACTCTAAGAACGTAAAGGGGGAAAAAATGATGCCTTTTTGTTTTTGTTGCAGTAAGCAGTTTGAAATCTTGCTATTGATAAATTATACAAGTCTGCAAATTTAAACTTCATAAAAGTTGTTTGGGTTTTAATAACAGATTTTCCATAATTCC
>NW_013800323.1:0-553 GCF_000517525.1 Limulus polyphemus | reverse complement strand
TCCGTGCTAAACGGGAGAGCCTGCAAGAGCTGGCACAGGATTTGGAAAGTATGACACACAAGGCCTACCCAACTGCACCACCCGATGTCCTCAAGCTGTTGCTGAGGGATCAGTTTGTAGATGTCTTGGACAGTCCATAACTAAAGATGTGAAGATGTAAAAGTGAAGCAAGCACATCCCTCTACTATGCAGGATGCAATGGCCAGAGCTCTTGAATTCGAATCCTATGTTAAGTCCAGCACAGAGGTACCAAGGTTGGTATAGTCATCAGGATTCAAGGCCAGAAAAAAGCAACTTTCAGAGAAGTTTGAGGGACTTTCCTCGGAAAGAATTTATACCGGAAATTAACAAACAAGTACATACGTAACAATATACAATATTTTTCCTGAAATCACAAAAGGCTTAAGATTGATATGAATAGTGTATATATAATGAATATATCATTTTAGTTCTAACTTATCAGTGATTCTTGGTTTGAATCTGCTCTAGTATAATTTGATGTAGCTAAGAGATTAAAATTTTTGATGATACAATAAAGGATATATTAAAATGG
>NW_013800322.1:0-940 GCF_000517525.1 Limulus polyphemus | reverse complement strand
CAATAACCTCTAAAACAATAACAGTTCACTATTACAATAACCTCTCAAACAATAACAGTTCACTATTACAATATTCCCTCAAACAATAATAGTTCACTATTACAATAACCTCTCAAACAATAACAGTTCACTATTACAATAACCTCTCAAACAATAACAGTTCACTATTACAATATTCCCTCAAACAATAATAGTTCACTATTACAATAACCTCTCAAACAATAACAGTTCACTGTTACAATAACCTCTCAAACAATAACAGTTCACTATTACAATATTCTCTCAAACAATAACAGTTCACTATTACAATATTCCTCTCAAACAATAACAGTTCACTATTACAATAACCTCTCAAACAATAACAGTTCACTATTACAATAACCTCTCAAACAATAACAGTTCACTATTACAATATTCTCTCAAACAATAACAGTTCGCTATTACAATATTCTCTCAAACAATAATAAGAGTTCACTATTACAATATTCTCTCAAACAATAACAGTTCACTATGACAATAACCTCTCAAACAATAACAGTTCACTATTACAATATTCTCTCAAACAATAATAGTTCACTATTACACTAATCTTTAGGACAATACTTAATAATCTACTACTACAGTAATCTATCAAATAATAATAATTCATCAGTAGGACAATACCAGGATATTAACTACTTCTCCAATGTTCAATCTTGTAACCATCCATGTATGAAGATGTAACTTACAAAACCAGTTCCCAACAGACCAATCGCGAAGGATTATTATACAATCGTCCTTATTTATCGGGATGGAAATGACAGAAAGAAACGACCTTAGAAAACGACACTTACTAAGCGATCACTCACTATGATCCCCCTCCTTTTAAAATAGGATAAATCTTTGTTCTTGCCTAGTGTTTTGTAAGCCGATCATGATCCCTGGTATTCTACGAAAGGCC
>NW_013800321.1:0-552 GCF_000517525.1 Limulus polyphemus | reverse complement strand
AATCTTAGAGAATAGTGTCAAATTAAACCATTTACACGTACCACAAGTACAGTATATTTGTCACAAATATTGGGATAACAGCTCATAATCACCTTAAACTGCTACAAAACCTTCATGTTGGCCTCGGATACAGCAGTTCGTCATAAAACAGCCAATTGTGCAGTCGAGCACGAACATGAAAATGCAAATTGAGTTGTTACTGCCTCGAGTCATGAGCAGGGATATACAGAGTCAAGAAAGAAATTAGCACAATAGATCACGAAGAACAATATTAAATATAATGAAAACGACCCAGAATATAATATGCTTTGGAAGAGTCCATTCGTTAAAAGTGTTCGACCTTTTTAATAATCCAATGAAAGAAATAGATAAAATACGATATACTTTGATAACCATAAGCTTTACAATCTCTTTTGTGACGTCTTTAAAAACGGCTTCTCTGATGTGTAATAAAAATTAAAAATTTCAATAACCTGGGAACTTCATTTACCAAATTTGTGCAACACGTTTGTTCTCATGTGTTGCTTTCAAACTTCCAGAGAAAGGTCATGC
>NW_013800320.1:0-972 GCF_000517525.1 Limulus polyphemus | reverse complement strand
ACATCTGGTACATTTTGGTATTTAATCATCAACACATCTGGATACTTTGGTATTTAATCATTAACATATTTGGATACTTTGGTATTTAATCGTCAACACATTTTGATACTTTGGTATTTAATCCTCAACACATTTGGATACTTAGATATTTAATCATCAACACATTTGGATACTTAGATATTTAATCATCAACATTCTTTGATACTTTAGTATTTAATCATCAACATTTTTTGATACTTAGATAGTTAATCATCAACATTTTTGGATACTTAGATATTTAATCATCAACATTTTTTGATACTTTAGTATACAATCATCAACATTCTTTGATACTTTAGTATTTAATCATCAACATTTTTTGATACTTAGATATTTAATCATCAACATTTTTGGATACTTAGATATTTAATCATCAACACATTTGGATACTTAGATATTTAATCATCAACATTTTTGGATACTTAGATATTTAATCATCAACATTTTTGGATACTTTGTTATTTAATCATCAACATTTTTTGATACTTTGTTATTTAATCATCAACACATTTGGATACTTATTAATAATGTTTACAGGATTGTAAGCAATTCATCTTTTTTACATGATGGAAGAACTCGTCTTAACTCATGACTATGATAGTAACCTAGTTGATTACGTTAAATATTACAATAACTATATTGCTTAACTTTCATAGATGTATACAACAAACTAAGAAAAATAATTTAAAAACACTACGAATGTATATAATAAAGGTGAACCCTTCGTTTTAGGTAAAAATATATATTTATCCCACCTTCCTGATGCGCCCTCTAGTGGCACAGCGGAATGTCTGCGGACTTACAACGCTATAAACCAGGTTTCGATACCCGTGGTGGGCAGAGCACAGATAGCTCATTGTGAAGCTTTGTGCTTAATTACAAACAAACAAACCCACCATTCTAATGCGCCCCCAGTGGCACAGCGGTATGTCT
>NW_013800319.1:0-553 GCF_000517525.1 Limulus polyphemus | reverse complement strand
ATTGTGTAGCTTTGTGCTTAATTACAAACTAACAAACAGTACAAGGAAACTCGAGTTTGAAATTATTTTGGGTAAGGATAATTTGAAAAACAAAATAAAAGAAACTATGTTAAGAAAAGCAGTAAGCTGTTGTTCTTCTTTAAAACAGTTGCGTAACTTTTTCTTCTTTTTTTTTGCTGAGCTTTGAGAATGGTGGTTTCAGTTTCGATATATCACGGTGTCGATAAAAACGACAACTAAGTTATAGCCACGGATTACGGGGGTAACGCGGGAAGGCGTCACGAAAGATAGTTTTTCTTTACGCAGTGAATTAAACACATCTGGTTAGGCGTAAGATAAATTAATTCATGAAAGCTACGCCAAATCCCTTGAGGATAATTGCAATGTAAATAATGTTGGCGTTATAGCGTGGTAACCTCGTACCACAGGGGTTGAAGTCAAAATGTCATGTTATCACCAATACAACCATCTAGTTGAAGGTCAAAATGTCACGTTACCACAAATACAACCATCTAGTTGAAGGTCAAAATGTCACGTTACCACCAATACAACC
>NW_013800318.1:0-552 GCF_000517525.1 Limulus polyphemus | reverse complement strand
AGTGGGATTGACCGTCACATTATAACGCCCCCACGGCTGAAAGGGCGAGCATGTTTGGTGTGACAGGGATTCGAACCCGCGACCCTCAGATTGTGAGTCGAGTGCCTTAACCACCTGGCCATGCCGGGCCTACACTTAAAGAATTTCATGTAAATGTTATTGCATATTTCAATTTTGGGAACCAATTAACAAGCATTTAATATAAACTTTATTCAAATTGAACGCGCGTATGTGTTGGTGTGGGGTCACTTTCTTGTTGGTGGGTTGAATGAGTGGGAGGGTTCTTATTTATTGAAAAAGCTATTATTGTTATTTTTGGAACTGTCAAAGAACGACTACTGATCCTGCTAAACTATTAATGTTGACACAAAGATGGAAAATTCACTAACAAAGTTTTAAAACATGCTCCAAAATGGTGGCTCATTATATCAGCCTTTTTTAAAAGCATCTGTAGCAGTTGGTTTGTCACTAAATTAAACACTTTTCTTTCTCCTCCGCAACTGATGACGGTGTAAACTATTTTTAACATTTTTATAGAATATCCTGTATATT
>NW_013800317.1:0-553 GCF_000517525.1 Limulus polyphemus | reverse complement strand
GTATGTAGATGTATTATACTTTTATTGCTAACATCTAGGTAGTTTGTGAGGACTTGTTTTTAGATACCTACTTTGACACAGATTTCTTACTTCTTTTTTCTTCCTCTCCAAACGTGGTTTGCATGTGCTTTTAAGTGCAAAAAGGCTAATCCTCTTTTGTGGATGTTTATGTATTACTTCGAAGTTTATAAATATGCGGCTTTCTGTTTATCTCTTTTGTTGGTTATTCTCATTATAATTCCAGTATAGTCTGTAAAGTATTAGAGCAAACATTAATTTCGCTTATGTTACATTTTTTTTTTATCCATAAAAAGTACCTTCATAAATTCATGATCTTTTAAATCTTACTGTTAGAAATCAGCCTGGTTAGACACAACCGGGGTGAAAATCAACCTGGTTCTACACTACCGTGGTAAGAATCAACATGGTTCCAATGGTCAGTTAGTAACGTGCACTTTAAAATAAATAAGAAAATGAACATTTTTGCCAATCCCTGCTCCAGCTTTTCTTAACTGAGGGACCAATGAGACATCTAATGGGATCAAATTTAAAA
>NW_013800316.1:0-1160 GCF_000517525.1 Limulus polyphemus | reverse complement strand
GTGGATAAATTGTGGATGATGACATGCTAAGAGAAAATGTGTCATGTGGGTAACACTAGTGGAAATTCAGGATGTTTTTTTAATATTGCCTTTTATAATTAGGAACTTAAAACTTATATACTATTAAAATATGGATTATTAGCTAATATTTTATGCTATTCTAATTGGTATAACATAAACAAAAAGTAGTTTAATAAAATTTTGAATGTAAAGACACTAAAAACTTGTGTCATGCACAGTAAAGAATACCTGGGGTGATAGGGTTAAAAATAAATGTAAAACTCAGCGTGATTCCTTATATTTTCTTATTACTATTCTATTTTCTTTAGTAGAGGTTTGCTGTGTATAACACCTTGCTATTTTTTTAACATTTTTTTACATCATCACTCAGCATTTATACTTAGGGCTTTCCCTTTATTTTTATTAAAGTTACTACCATAATGCAATTCTTTTTTTTAATGTTTTAAAACTTTCACATTGCATTGATTTTCTAAATGTTTATTTCACTTTTTGTAATGCCAATGTTTGCACAAAGATATATTTGTATACAAAGATAAATTTGTGTAGAAAGTCTTCAGTATTTGTCTGAACAGTGTACAACTTTAGAGTTTATATGCAAGTTCTTAACAATTTGATATCAGGTACTGATGTGCTTATTTATACATCTCAATATAGCTTTTCGTAACAATGTTAAACTATTTTTCATTTATTTTTGCATTCTACTCATGACTTACATAAAATTATATGTAAAGTTTTTAGTGCATAACTTATCCATTTCATTTTGATTGTTTTTCATCACCAGAAAGATAAGAGATGTTTAAATTGGTAACAATGTTGAACTGAAGTGTTAATTTCTTTTGCATTATATTCATGACTTGTAATAAACTGTATAAAGTATATTTATTTATCTATAATGCTTGTTTATTCATTTATCCTCCTTACAATTTGCACTTTTACTTCTAACTACTTATTATATGTGGTCATTGATGATGCTCCTCTTTTATACATGTATCTTGATTTGTAACTCTTGTATATACATTTTATGTAATTTCATTTTCTCCTTATATAACTTTTTTGCAAAATATCAAATAAATTATTTATATTTGTCCTGTTTTAATTTATATATAAACAAGAAGTGTGGTTCGTAAACTATAGTATTG
>NW_013800315.1:0-553 GCF_000517525.1 Limulus polyphemus | reverse complement strand
ATGGACAGACAACAAACAGTACTATTATATAGATATCCATCCACACCCTATGAAGTAGTTAGATGGATACACAACAGACGATACTATTATATAGATATCAATCCACACCCTAGGAAATAGTTGGATGGACAGACAACAGACGGTACTATTATATAGATATCCATCCACACCCTAGGAAGTAGTTAGATGGACAGACAACAAACAGTACTATTATATAGATATCCATCCACACCCTAGGAAGTAGTTAGATGGACAGACAACAAACAGTACTATTATATAGATATACATCCACACCCTGGGATGTAGTTAGATGGACAGTCAACAAACAGTACTATTATATATATATCCATCCACACCCTGTGAAGTAGTTAGATGGACAGACAAGAAACAGTACTATTATATAGATATCCATCCACACACTTGGAAGTAGTTAGATGGAAAGACAACAGACGGTACTATTATATAGATATCCATCCACACCCTGGGAAGTAGTTAGATGAACAGACAACAGACGGTAGTATTATATAGATATCCATCCACACCCTTCGAAGTA
>NW_013800314.1:0-566 GCF_000517525.1 Limulus polyphemus | reverse complement strand
TTAAAGAACCTAGAGGACAACTGCCAAGTTGGATTGGAAAGATAGACCAGTATAATTATGATATTGAATACATAGAGGAAAAATCTAATGGTAATGCCGATGGACTGAACCGAAGACCCTGCAAAAGTGACTGCAGACATTGCTGCAAAGGAGAGGTTGAACTAACCAGGTGCCATCAAGCTGAAATCAAGCCGACTGAAAGAGTTGATGATGGTGAAGTGGAACCAAATATACATATCAAAGTAGAAAAGGAGAAAGAACAAAATTTGAAGCCAATAATTGATTTTCTAAAAGCAAGTGTTTTGCACTCTGCTTGGGAGAAAGTGTCTTGTCTAAGCCCTGTGACAAAAAAACTATTGGGCACAATGGGACCAGTTGAAGCTTGAAGATGGTATTCTTGTCTGGAGATGGGAAACTGCAGATGGGAAAGTGACGACCTGGCAAACGGTTATACCGAGAAAGTTACGGGAAGTTGTGCTGCATCAATCCCATGTTACTTTAACAGGAAGACATCTCGGAATGAAGAAGACATTGAGTCACCTACGACAAAGATTTTACTGGATAGG
>NW_013800313.1:0-553 GCF_000517525.1 Limulus polyphemus | reverse complement strand
TTAATAACGTACATACATTAACTATTTATAAACTCACTCCCTATCTTAATAACGTACATACATTACCTATTTATAAATTCACTCTCTATCTTAATAACGTAGATATATTAACTATTTATAAACTCACTCCCTATCTTAATAACGTACATACATTACCTATTTATAAATTCACTCTCTATCTTAATAACGTAGATATATTAACTATTTATAAACTCACTCCCTATCTTAATAACGTATATATATTAAATATTTATAAACTCACTTCCTATCTTAATAACGTAGGTACATTAACTATTTATAAACTCACTCCCAATCTTAATAACGTAGATATATTAACTATTTATAAATGCACTCCCTATCTTAATAACGTAGATATATTAACTATTTATAAACTCACTCTCTATCTTAATAACGTATATATATATTAACTATTTATAAACTCACTCCCAATCTTAATAACGTAGGCACATTAACTATTTATAAACTCACTCCCAATCTTAATAACGTTGATATATTAACTATTTATAAATTCACTCTCTATCTTAATAACGTA
>NW_013800312.1:0-554 GCF_000517525.1 Limulus polyphemus | reverse complement strand
TATTTTCCATTTGTACTTCTTGTTTCCTTTCTTGTTCCAGTTGCCACTGGTGCTGGTTTTCTTGCCACTGCTGTAGTCTCTCTTCTTGTTCATTTTCTTTCTCCTCCAACCACTGCTGTAGCCTCTCAACTTGTTTCTTTTCTTTTTCCTCCAACAACTGCTGTCATCTCTCTTGTTTATTTTGCTGTTCGAACTGCCACTGTTGCAGGTTTTCTTACCACTGTTGTAGCCTCTCTTCTTGTTTCTTTTCTTTTTCCTCCAACAACTGCGGTAATCTCTGTTGTTTATTTTGCTGTTCGAACTGCCACTGTTGCAGGTTTTCTTGCCACTGCTGTTGACTCTCTTCTTGTTTCTTTTTTTTTCCTCCAACCACTGCTGTAGTCTCTTTTCTTGTTTATTTTCTCGTTCTTCTTGTTTCTTTTGCTGTTCTTGTATTGCTGCCATTTAATCTGCTAAGTCGTAATTTGATTTGCAGCGTTCAGTATACCCACGTGACACACAAAGATCGATATCTAGTTTTTAATATTTACTTTTAAATTAAAACTTAACTAATG
>NW_013800311.1:0-755 GCF_000517525.1 Limulus polyphemus | reverse complement strand
AATCAGGGCATTAATAATATGATTGTAAAATGGAAAAGCATCATCGATAAGAATGGAGACTATTTCATTTAATAAATGTTTTGTTTTTATATTTAAGTTGTTCGTTTTTTTCATCTAAAAAAAGTGACATTAATTTTTTGACGACCTAATACTTAAAAAAAAGCAAACAAACGCAGAGCCATTCTAAGCTGCGGCTAAAATTTGAAGATCAAATTTTATTTTTAATTTCAAGATTGTAAAAGAAAATCAAGCTCCTTAGTTTACTTTCAACTTCTACATTGTTAAGAGAAAAGAAAAGGCGCTTAGTTTATTTCTTATTTCAATCGTGGCCCCCAGTGGCACAGTAGTATATCTGCGGACTTATAACGCTAGAAAACGGGTTTCGATACCTGTGGTGTGCAGAGCGCAGATAGCCCATTGTTTAGCTCTGTAGCTAATTACAAACGAACAAATTTCAATCGTTACTCTTGTTGAAAAAAAAAAGTTCTTAGTTTATTTATGTTTCGGTTAACACAGAAGATCTTAGTTTATTTATGTTTCGGTTAACACAGAAGATCTTAGTTTATTTATGTTTCGGTTAACACAGAAGATCTTAGTTTATTTATGTTTCGGTTAACACAGAATATTTTAGTTTATTTATGTTTCGGCTAACACAAAAGTTCTTAGTTTATTTATATCTAGGCCAACACAGAAGGAAGCCAAACTGTTAGTCTACTCTCTGCCTTCCACAGGGACCGTACCATGAATTATAGCAT
>NW_013800310.1:0-555 GCF_000517525.1 Limulus polyphemus | reverse complement strand
TGTCTTTTTTTTTCTTTTCGCATGTTGCCTATCTATCATGCAAAGTGATATTCATTTTTAAGCTTAAACATACTTTTTATGCATCAGAATTTTGAAATTTTGCATGCGAAATCTTTATAGTGTCCAGATAGTTATCAAACATTTCTAAAGAAAAACTTTTACATTTCATCTGTTATTTTCAGTAATTAATTTTTGTACAGTTCAGTAGATTTGACCAATCTCGCAACCACCATAAAGAAAAAATAGGAAATAAATATAAATTATGCTTCTTTCATTCTAGAATGAACACAAAAACATAAATGTTTAGACTAAATAGCTTAAATCTCATAACATTATACATTTATATATATTTATTATATTGACCTTTCAGCCATGCCTGGCTAACAATACAGAAGTTGCAATGATGTAGCTCATGTGCACTCATGTTACTGTATCAAATAACATAAAACTGGCCTTTGGTCTGTGCAAAGTAACTTGGCTGTGTTTTAGTAGACTAGTATTTTGTAAAATACAGTCAAATTTCAATTATAATACATTATATATGTATGACCTTTG
>NW_013800309.1:0-554 GCF_000517525.1 Limulus polyphemus | reverse complement strand
GTCGTAACTAGAAGATATAATTCTTTGCTTTACTTCTTTATTTATCTTTCTGTGTTTTAAGAAAATAAGTTTAAGAACTTATTTGTAAATAGTAATAATTTATAATAATTGAAATGTGACTATATTTAAAATAATACTAGACCACTAAAACACAGCCAAGACAGGTCACTTTGTAAAGACTAAAGGTCAATTATATATTATTGGATATGGTAGCAAGAGTGCATGTGCTCTATATCATTGTAACTTCTGTATTGTTAGCCAGGCACGGCTGGAAGGTCAATATAATAAAAATAATAAATATATATATATATATAAATGTATAATGTTATGAGGTTTAAGATACTTAGACTAAAAATTTGTGTTTTCCCATTATAATTTGTAGCATAATTTATATTTGTGGCTTTGGCCTTGTGCTTCAGGTCATTGTCCTGCTTAAATGTGAATTTTTGACCAAGTTTTAGATTCTTGACTGACTCAAGCAGGTTTTCCTCCAGGATTTGCCTGTACTTTGCACTATCCATCTTTCCCTCAATTCTGACGAGCTTCCTAGTCCC
>NW_013800308.1:0-550 GCF_000517525.1 Limulus polyphemus | reverse complement strand
CCAACTTCAAAACAATAGAATGTATCCAACTTCAAAACAACAGAATGTATCCAACTTCAAAACAATAGAATGTATCTAACTTCAAAACAATAGAATGTATCCAACTTCAAAACAATAGAATATATCCAACTTCAAAACAACAGAATGTATCCAACTTCAAAACAATAGAATGTATCCAACTTCAAAACAATAGAATGTATCCAACTTCAAAACAACAGAATGTATCCAACTTTCACATCTGAGCTGGAGTTGATCTTTAAGACTCTTCTAATACAATAAATCAGATAAGAGCGAAATCAACAGGGCACAATAGAGGCTCACATGTGGAACTTTTAACGCCTAACACCACTTAGTCGTCTCGCCAGCGTCAATGGCGCCCCCTATACAGTTATATGTTAGCCTCAATATTAGTTACTCGCCAAATAAATGTGTGCGTGTGGTTTATGGGATGACTGATGATTTGCATTACGTAGTATTTAGCAGACTAAGCATGCTAGGAATTAGAAGTAGTTCACTTTGATGATAACAGAACATAATTAAATTAGTTTTC
>NW_013800307.1:0-553 GCF_000517525.1 Limulus polyphemus | reverse complement strand
CTTTTAAAGTTTCCAGATCTCTCATTGCCGTACATTCTGGATTGTGATGCTAGTAATGTCGGAATTGGAGGTGTGTTGTCTCAGAAAGTGGGTGAAAACGAACATGTTGTGGCCTACTTCAGTAGGGTCCTGAGCAGACCAGAGAGGAACTACTTTGTAACACGGAGGGAACTCCTTGCTATATTAAAAAGTCCGACATATTCCCATCCTTACATCTATGGGGCTAGGTTTACCATCAGGACAGACCATGCTGCATTACGCTGGTTAAGATCATTAAAGAACCCAAAGGGACAACTGGCACGTTGGATTGGAAAGATAGACCAGTATAATTATGATATTGAATACAAAGAAGAAAAATCTCGTGAAAATGCCAATGGACTGAGCCGAAGACCCTGCAAAAATGACTGCAGACATTGCTGAAAAAGAGAAGTTGAACTAACCAGATGCCATCAAGCTGAAGTCAAAGTGACTGAAAGAACTGATTATGGTGAAGTGGAACCAAATATAGATATCAAAGCAGAACAGGAGAAAGACCAAGATTTGAAGCCAATAA
>NW_013800306.1:0-553 GCF_000517525.1 Limulus polyphemus | reverse complement strand
CATATTATTATGTTATCTGTTGACAATACATTAACTGTGAAATATCAGCTGTATATTATTCTATTATGTGTTGACAATACATTAACTGTGGATAATCTGCTGTATATTATTATGTTAAGTGTTGACAATACATTAACTGTGGAATATTAGCTGTATATCATTATATTATGTGTTGATAATACATAAACTGTGGAATATCAGCTGTATATTATTAAGTTAAGTGTTGACAATACATTAAATGTGGAATATCAGCTGTATATTATAATATTAAGTGTTGACAATCCATTAACCCTATAATATCAGCTGTATATTATTATATTATATGTTGATGATACATAACCTGTGGAATATCAGCTGTATATTATTATGTTAAGTATTGACAATACATTAACTGTGGAATATCAGCTGTATATTATCATGTTAAATGTTGACAATACATTAATTGTGGAATATCAGCTTTATATTATTCTATTATGTGTTGACAATACATTAACCATGGAATATCAGGTGTATATTAGTATGTTAAATGTTGAAAATACATTAACCATGGAAT
>NW_013800305.1:0-553 GCF_000517525.1 Limulus polyphemus | reverse complement strand
TTCACTGGAATTCGATGGGAAGGTACCATGGGAAGCATATAGAGCACAATTTGAGCTCCAGGCAGAAATGAATGGCTGGACAGAGGAGCAGAAAGCAGCGTACCTGGCAATGAGCTTGTTACTGAGGGATCAGTTTGTAGATGCCTTGGACATTCCACAACTGAAGATACAAGTGAAACAAGCACACCCCTCTACTATACAACATGCAATGGCCAAAGCTCTTGAATTCGAATCCTATGTTAAGTCTAGCACAGAAGTACCAATGTTGGTACAGTCATCAGGATTCAAGGCCAGAAAAGGGCAGCTTTCTGAGAAGTTTGACGGACTTTACTGGCACTGTAACAAACCAGGGCACAAGAGAGCTCAATGCTAGAACTTCAACACAGGAAAGTTGCCACGGCAGGAAAGGCTGCTACCCAGAAAGGTTGTTGGAACTGTAGAGAGCAAGGACATATGAGGAGCCAGTGTAAGAAGAATACCACCAATAAGTCAGCTTCGGGAAACCAGTAGTGGTTGATGCTGAGGGACGCCCACCAACCCCCATTGTGAAAGT
>NW_013800304.1:0-553 GCF_000517525.1 Limulus polyphemus | reverse complement strand
GGATGTAGCAACACTTACTGGAGTCTGGCTTCTGTTGTTTCCAATCGTCATTTTATCGAAGTTAACTACACACTTCCTCGGTAGTAGATAGTCCAATTCTAATATGCATTGGTCTTCAATGTCAGTCAAGTATACTTTCTGTCTGTTCTTCATGCCCATGAGCTCGATAGTTACCCACACTGGTTCCCATAACCCTGCAGAATGTCCTGTCACACCACAGAGATTCTGTACAGCTTCTGGTACTCTTTCGTGATCTAACACTTTGATGCTCACAAGGGTTTGCTGAGATGCAGAATCTATGACAAAGTTGCACCTTTGGCCATCCAGCTTCCCTGTCATGTAGATACTATGTGTGCTTGTCATATTACACTTAGCTGTTGGGACTTTCACGATGGAGGTTGGTGGGCATCCCTCAGAACCAACCACTGCTGGTTTCCCAAAGCTGACTTATTGGTGGTATTTTTCTTACACTGGCTCCTCAGATGTTCTTGCTCCCCACAGTTCCAACAGCCTTTCTAGGTAGCAGCCTTTCCTGCTGTAGCTTCTACCCTGT
>NW_013800303.1:0-553 GCF_000517525.1 Limulus polyphemus | reverse complement strand
TAGTCCCTCAAACTTCTCTGCAAGCTGACCTTTTCTGGCCTTGAATTCAGATGACTGTACCAACCTCGGTACCTCTGTGCTGGACTTAACGTAGGATTCAAATTCGAGAGCTCTAGCCATTGCATCCTGCATGGTAGAGGGGTGTGCTTGCTTCACTTGTATCTTAAGTTGTGGACTGTCCAAGGCATCTACGAACTGATCCCTCAGCAACAACTTGAGGAGATCGGGTGGTGCAGTTGGGTAGGCTTTGTGTGCCATGCTCTCCAAGTCCTGTGCCAGCTCTTGCAGGCTCTCCCCTTTAGCACGAACTCTCGTCCTGAACCTGGCCCTGTAGACTTCTAACTGGTTTTGGGTTCCGTACCTGAGTTCTAGAGCCTCTACCAGTGTTCTATAGTTGTGTCTGTCGGCTGCTGTCAACTGTCCAAGTATTTCCAGTGGTTGTCCCTTCAAGCTCGTTGCCAGATATACAGCTTTCTGCTCCTCTGTCCATCCATTCATTTCTGCCAGTAGCTCAAACTGTGCTCTATATGCTTTCCACGGTGCCTTCCCGTCG
>NW_013800302.1:0-683 GCF_000517525.1 Limulus polyphemus | reverse complement strand
AACACAGATCTATGTGAGAACGAGTAGAGGAGTGTTAATTGGTTTATAAATATTTCTGTGGGATTCCTTGACTGTCAGGTTAACAATGATAACACAGATCTATGTGAGAACGAGTAGAGGAGTGTTAATTAAAGGCCTGGATTTTATGAATAATTAAAAAATGATAACTGAAGATTGTTTTCACAGATCAGTTGTTAGTCCACTTTTACTAAAGATACCATTCTTAAAGACTTTTTCCAATACATTACAGTGAAATACTTTCAGGTTTTCAATGCCTGAATTTCAAAAGGAGTAACTTCAAGTACTCTCATGCTTTTCAAGCAGTTGTACAAACTGAGACAGTGACAAAATTACAAATTCCTTTTTAGTATTTTCTCTTCTAGTACAAACAAATGAATTACAGGCTTTTAATTTTATACATTTTGGTTAAATAACAATAAAATTAAATTATATATCCCAACATCAAGACATGGAAATATACATATTAATGCATAATCCAATTTTCCTGTCCTGAATGTTGGTTATCTTTTGTCTTTATTAACTACTCATTATGACGATTACTTTGACAAATCATTTTGAGATATTTAATACACAAACCAGACTACCTTTATCTGTTACAGAATCTAATCGATTCACACTCAATAGCTGATGATTTGTTACTGAATCTAATCGATTCACACTCG
>NW_013800301.1:0-553 GCF_000517525.1 Limulus polyphemus | reverse complement strand
CATAATCATGTCTATCAGATTTAGTTCAATTAGTAGTAGAGAAAGAAGAAGGGCACCATGGATAACAGGACATAATTCTTATAAAGTGTGATTAATATCAGGAAACAGAGATTAAAATATAATAACTTATTCCATCATATTTTGAAAATAATAATAATTTAGACATGAAAAACATATAAACAATTTTATTCAGTTGTTCCCTTATGAACTGAGCTACCCTTGAGTCACAATCCATTATTTCAATATATGTCATCATGTAGCCAAGTAAATCTCAAATAGTGCACAAAATTGTGTAGGTTATGTAGATCCATATTGTACTTCAAAATGCAATGTTTTCAAATAATTTTGAGACTAATGGTGTTATAGATATCTAATCTTATAATTGGTTTTAAACCAGCCACAAATGCTGGAAGGTAGTATTTCTGCTCTTGTAGATTTTCTGAAATCTACTGAAATAGACAGAGTTGTCAGGTTACAAGGTAGTAATCAATTGATCAATGGCTGAGTTGCTGAAAAATACCATAATGAATCTCTGTCTGAATATATGAATGTG
>NW_013800300.1:0-554 GCF_000517525.1 Limulus polyphemus | reverse complement strand
TTACACATTACCTTACGTTGCTTCTTGGCCGGTCTTATATATACAAGACTACCCCAATCTAGTAGTCTCCCGACATTTCACGAAGGTTCGAGAAGGAAGTGGCGTGATACAAGCGTCACGTGACCTGCGTTGTCGTAACAATAAGAAAAACTTCCAATTACAGCACGAAAAGGTGAACATTTCAAATATGTCACAGTACCAATTGATTATACAGTTCACGAAGATACGAATTCATAAAAAAAAATCTGAAAATCCTTTAATTACAGAAAGACCTAATGTTTTAAGCAACTCCGGATACGTTTGATCACAACACCGGTTGTGTCAAATATATACGAATGCTTTGAAATAGACAGAATGCGAAGCCTAAACGTTTCAAATCAAAATGCGAATATTCTTTATTACAAAGAACACAAAGACCAACGTTTTAAATAGGTTTACATTCTCTCTGATTAGGCAGAACACAAAGATCCACGTTTGAGTTTGAATACTCTCTAATCAGGAAGAAGTGATTATTCTCTAAACAAAGAGAACATCAGGACTCAACGCTTTGAACC
>NW_013800299.1:0-554 GCF_000517525.1 Limulus polyphemus | reverse complement strand
GACCGTCACATTATAACGCCCCCACGGCTGAAAAGGCGAGCATGTTTGGTGTGACGGGGATTCGAAACCCGTGACCCTCGGATTGTGAGTCGAGCGCCCTAACCACCTGGCCATGCCGGGCACACCATTATTGAGAAAACAATAAGCACAAAATTAGAAGCAGATGGAATTTTATTGAGTGATTGTTTTCACAATGTTATGATAATGCTGCTGTCATGTCAGGTCATCTGCCAGGCATTCAACAACGAATTCTGAACAAAAATCCAAAAGCAGCATTTATAAATTGTGACAACCATAGTTTGAACTTGGCATGTCTTCATGCTGCAAGTCAGGAAACAACAGTTATTACCTTTTTTGGTATAATTGAAGCCATTTATAATTTCTTTGCTCATTCAACAACTCAGTGGGATGAACGGCAGCAGGAGCTTAAGATCTCTGTCAAGCGTGAATCAGGAACATGGTGGAGTGCAAGAGAAAATGCAGTAAAAGTTGTACATGAAAAACTGGATGAATTGCTAGGTCTGTTAGAGCAATTAAGTGAGAATGGCAACACA
>NW_013800298.1:0-551 GCF_000517525.1 Limulus polyphemus | reverse complement strand
TATAGTAAAACAATATAATAAAGCTGGTGATTAAAGAAAGTAATAAAAATTCCTTAAAATATAAAAACTTTACTTAGCAAAGAAAGAAATAACTTATACATTTTAAGGTAATAAAATAAGGTTATTTTAAAAAAAATTTTAAAAAGCTGAACCGTCCGTTAATACCCAAAGGACTTAAACAACCCAATTTCAAAATGGTTTATTTTTCGATTGTGGTTCTTTGATTGGTGTTGGAGGGGGGCATGACGTAGGGCAAGTACTTTAAAGTGCTCAAGAAAATGATCAGCTTTGTTGAAGTGCCAAGTTACGGGTTTATCTTGATCTTTAATCAAGATGCTACGTAAGTGTTCTCGTGTCTGTTCAGCGAGCATTCGGCTGGTTTTTCCTACGTAGCTTTGGTCGCACTTGTTACAAATATTACAATAAATTAAACATTTAAATGTACAGGCGAAATGGCTATTCACAGAATACGTTGATTTAGGGCCTCTAACAGATGTTCTATGTAAGGGCAAGTGTTGCATGTGCTCCTATGACAACTGTACGTACTAACT
>NW_013800297.1:0-553 GCF_000517525.1 Limulus polyphemus | reverse complement strand
CTCGCCCTTTCAGCCGTGGGGGCGTTATAATGTGACGGTCAATCCACTATTCGTTGGTAAAAGAGTAGCCCAAACGTTGGCGGTTGGGTGGTGACGACTAGCTGCCCTCCCTCTAGTCTCACACTGCTAAATTAGGGACGGCTAGCGCAGATAGCCCTCGTGTAGCTTTGCGCGAAATTCAAAACAAACAAACAAACACCTTTCACCACCGAGACCATGAACGATTTAATCTACTTGTTTCGTTTCCATACTTTGGAGAAAAAAAATTTTATTAGATACGAAATATTTAACTTTTTCGTTTGATGTATGTCAAACACAACTTCCTAACCTGATCTGCGCAGAAATCTCCTTAATATTAGTCCTTAATGAAAACCGGCTGGGTTATTCGTTATTAGACCGTTATTAGAGTTGACTCCCAGTAAAGAATCTATACGCTCACTCCTTTGTTTCTGACTCAACGCACGAATTGGACAATCTTAATGGATTTTGCTTCGATATTATTTACGAAAAAAATATTAATTTTCAACCTGCTAAGCCTATTTATTAGTGTGTT
>NW_013800296.1:0-552 GCF_000517525.1 Limulus polyphemus | reverse complement strand
GTGGTTGTATAATCTAATCCCAGGAAGACCAAAGGGATGTCTCCTAAGTTGTCTTCTCCATGGGAAGGCCCATATGACATAGTGGATCGTCTCTCAGACGTGACATTCCGGGTAAAATGTGGTCGGCGAGGTAAACCAAAAGTGGTGCATGGCAACAGGCTTTGGCATTATCACGGTCCAGGACATTTCAGTTGAGATGAAGTGGACCACAGAACAAATGACGCTGCTGAAGACGTGACACCTGAAGAAGCCACTGTCGAAGAAGAAACTCTACTCAGTTTTGAGAAGGGAAACGATGAAGCTCTTGATGAAGTTACTACCACTAATGTGACTGTTACCGATGATAGGACATTTCTTGATGAAGTAGATGAACCCCACGTGAAGCAGAAGCCAACGAGACGGAGACCAGTATGGAAGAAGATACGTCCCGTAAAATTAAGAGACTTTGTTGAATTGTAATTTTGTGTTTGTAATTCTGTACATTTTAATTATGTTATTGTTATTGGTTTATTATATGTGGTTATTGTTCGGGACGAACAATATTTAGAAGGG
>NW_013800295.1:0-555 GCF_000517525.1 Limulus polyphemus | reverse complement strand
GTAAGACTAGAGGGAAGGCAGCTAGTCATCACCACCCACCGCCAACTCTCGGACTATTCTTTTACCAACGAATAGTGGGACTGACCGTCACGTTATAACGCCCCCACGGTTGAAAGGGGCGAGTATGTTTGGTGTGACAGGGATTCGAACCCGCGACCCTCAGATTCGAGTCGAGTGCCTTAACCACCTGGCCATGCTGGGCCTCACAGTGTTACGAAGTAGTATGTATCACAGCAAACGGAAATCACCACAAGGTTGTTGTTGTTTGCCGAATTTCGCGCAAAGCCACTCGAGGTCTATCTGCGCTAGACGTCTCTAAATTGTAAGTGGCAGACCATATGGAAGGCAGCTATTCAACACCACCTACCGCCAACTCATTGGCTACTCTAATCTATCAGTGAAATTTGACCATCACTTTTATAACGCATCCACGGTCCCTGAGCGCAAAGCGCGATTGTTTTTTGCTATTGCTGTATGCTATAATGAGGCGCGAACCATAGTCGGTCCATAGTCAGGCACACTAACAACTGAGCCGCCCTCAGCCCATCTGCTATA
>NW_013800294.1:0-553 GCF_000517525.1 Limulus polyphemus | reverse complement strand
GGCCTTCCCATGGAGAAGACAACTTTGGTCTTCCTGGGAGTATACAACCATACCTTGTCTCCTGGTACAAAGCTGACTTCAGTAGATCTCTTACCATAAGTTAACTTCATGGAATCAGCAGACGTTTTCAAGTTTGAACACACTTGATGGTGAATATCATCCATCCTTTCCGATAACACTTTCACAAACTCTGACACATTCTCAGGCAACTCCTCATAAGGTGGGCATCCCTTATGCTTGGGTCCCCTTTTAGCACTACATGTACTGCATGTTCTGCACCATTCTTCCACATCTCGCCTCATTGCTATCCAGTAAAGTTTTTGTCGTAGGTGACTCAATGTCTTCTTAATTCCGAGATGTCCTCCTGTTAAAGTATCATGGGATTGACGCAGCACAACTTCCCGTAACTTTCTCGGTATAACCGTTTGCCAAGTCGTCAATTTCCTATCTGTAGTTTCCCATCTCCGGAGAAGAATACCATCTTCCAGCTTTAACTGGTCCCATTGTGCCCAATAGTGCTTTGTCACAGAGCTTAAACTAGACACCTTCTCCC
>NW_013800293.1:0-667 GCF_000517525.1 Limulus polyphemus | reverse complement strand
AGGTTTGTTTCCTTACTTTTTTACTTATCCCTATTTGTCAAGTTTTGTATTTATCTTGTATATATATATATATATATATATATGTATGTCAATTATCAAATAAAAGTATGTTTTCTCTGCACTAGTTAGACAACTTCTGTATCACAACAGTTCCTGGAACACAACAAATTTCATTTGTAAGCGTTCACTTTTTTTTTTTATCCTGGATCACAGGAAGACATGGACAGAGAAAGATCAAAGCCGAATCTTACAGTTAAACGATCTTCTTAGTGTACTGTTCTAGAGTTAGCCATTTGGTTAAGTGATCAATTTTAATCATATACAACACAAAACTGTAAAATATGGTATCCTAGGTGTTGTTCTAGAGTTAGACACTTGGTGAAGTTCATTATAGACTACACAGCACTGTATAGTGTGCTTTCACGAGTGTTGTTCTAGAGTTAGACACTTGGTGAACTTCATCATAGACTACACAACACTGTATAGTGTGCTTTCACGAGTGTTGTTCTAGAGTTAGACACTTGGTGAACTTCATCATAGACTACACAACACTGTATAGTGTGCTTTCACGCGTGTTGTTCTAGAGTTAGACACTTGGTGAACTTCATCATAGACTACACAACACTGTATAGTGTGCTTTCACGAGTGTTGTTCTAGAGTTAGACAC
>NW_013800292.1:0-553 GCF_000517525.1 Limulus polyphemus | reverse complement strand
CTACAGTTGGAGCTCATTGATTTGCAAGCAAATTACTTGTTGAAAGAGAAGCACGGAGAAGGAAAATTTGTTGAATTTTATCGCTGCTTACCTGATAATGAGTTTTCAAAGTTGAAGAAATTTGCTTCTGGTATGGTATCAGTGTTTGGAACAACTTATGTCTGTGAGCAAACATTTTTCAAAAATTAGTTTATATAGGACAAGTATACCCACCCTCCGAAAAATACTGAGAAGATATTAATTATAAAATTTTCAAATTTATATGGTCAGGAATGACCGAACTCTTAAGAAGAGAAACAATAAATCTGTCGATAGAACAAGGAGGCCTGGGTCTACCAGACCTACGAACATATATAACAGCACACTGGGCAAAAACAACATGTAACATTCTGGAAAATGAACATTCGGGAGCAAATTTTCAAAGTATTCTCCTGGGTATACACAATAAGCATTTCAAGCACACAACAGGTCAGTCCTTAAGAATTTCCGATCCACCCTTTTATTTAGAGTTCCATTTAAGAATAGTACTACCACAGGTAAGAAAAAATACAGG
>NW_013800291.1:0-551 GCF_000517525.1 Limulus polyphemus | reverse complement strand
ATATATACGTGTTGTCTTACATATATATATATGTGCGTTGTCTTACATATATACGTGTGTGTTGTCTTACATATATATATATCTATGTTGCCTTACATATATATATGTGTGAGTTGTCTTACATATATATATGTTGTCTTGCATATATATGTGTGTGTTGTCTTACATGTTATTATATATATATGTTGTTTTACATAAATATATGTGTGTTGTCTTACACATATATATATGTATGTTGTCTTACACATATATATGTGTGTGTTGTCTTACATAATATATATATATATATATATATATTGTCTGACATATTAATTTTAATATTACGTAGAAAATGAAAGCAAAAAAGAAAACAGAGACAAAACAGACATGTATCACCTGGACTCACGCCAAGTGGGTAGTTATGCAATATGCCCTGGTTTTTGAGGTATTATTATTATATATTATATATACTGTCTTACACACATATATATATTGGTGTACTTTGGTGACAGATTTTCTTGTAGGCAGATTTTGTTAAACAAGTCCGATGTCTGTAGGTTTACTTTCTTCTT
>NW_013800290.1:0-498 GCF_000517525.1 Limulus polyphemus | reverse complement strand
GATAGACGGTGAGCAGCGAAAAACATCTATCTATCTCAACTTGGCAAATTAGGGTTTTAAAACAAACAACCAGGGGCGCTCAGAAAGAGTTGTTCCTCTTCAGCCCCAATGCGCTCCACAGCTGCACTCGATGGAATGGGAATATTGAACTAAAAGAAGAGTGATTTTGAAGGTGGTGAGTGAAACAAACTTGATTCTAAATATTTGGAAGTAATATATATATGACTAGGATTTTCTTAAGTCATTATCCAACATGAAGTATTAGCTAAATGGTTCACATGAATATCTTGTATCATCAATGAAACGTGTCAACCAAGAATTTAATAAAACATTTAACAGTACTTCTACACCAACTTTTTATATAAAAATAAATTACTAAATATTCTAATGTCATATTAATTAAACTGAATATATAAGCAATAATTATTAAATATAAAAATATTATAAACCAATACAAAGAACACTTGATAATTATATATAATCTAGTATTATGTCTCC
>NW_013800289.1:0-1377 GCF_000517525.1 Limulus polyphemus | reverse complement strand
TTTTATTTATGGAGAATTGATCTAATCAACTATAAAATTTCAACTGTAAATCGTGTATCTATTATTCGGTGTTTACTGTGCTGTCATTATTTTGCAACAGTTCTTCGGTATTATAGAATTATACGTATAAAAGGAAGAGGAAAAATGATATCAAAATATACCTTTTTAACGTCAAAAGCAAATAATATAAAACGCAAACAAACCTTAAATATCACACAAAATTATTGTCTTTACAGCATTTGTGAATTTCAAGTGGAAATTCTTTATGTTAAACAATATAAGAAATTTATGCTGTTTGTATTATCAAGCTTAGGCCTTGATACATTGTTCACATTTTGCTTATGTTATTGTTATGAGTGCCATAAAATATACGAACTGTACCAAACAGGCCTATATTAACATGATTTTTAAGGCTGTCGACTCACGGGACACTATTTCAAATAATAATGTTCCACACGAAAGCGGAAAATATCATATAGCAGCGCATTTAGGACCTCAACTGATTAAAAAAAAAACACTGTCGTACACGTCGGTAGAGGCTCTGAGGATACTTTTTTCTATTATACCATATTATGTTACGATTACACAGTCTCCGATCTCGACTATATTTGTAACAAACTTCTGTGAAACAAAGTGAGGTAAACCTTAAACAACCTATCTTGACGCGAGATAATAGATGATATATTTGATTATTTGAATGTGTGTAGATATTTAGTGAATCAAATGTTTAGCATGAGGAAAAAAACCTGCATCGGGTATAAAAACGATGAAAATGTTGTTACGAAAACTTTGGCTATAGCATTAAACATGTTTTCCACCATACAGTTTGTTTAAAAGTGAAAATTTAGATCTTACAGTGAAAATGAAATAATTTTGTAGTTCTTACAATAAAATATACAATATAGTAGAATTAGATTGGATCAGAGGCTTTCGTTAACTTGGTAGAATAATAAGTCCGAGTTGAATAAACTACAAGATATAAGAAAATGGAACGTGTGAAGCTAAAATAGCCTAGAAAATGAAACAGTATACAACTTAACATGATAAACAGGTTGTTGTTTAGGCATCTGATTGCTTTTATAAGCAAGATTATTCAACTGATAAACAATGAACGCGAAATATTGATCATGAAACAACATCCAAAGGTAAAATTTGTGAGGTTTGAATTGTTACTGTTCTGCATCACTTCCCACAACTGATATATATATATAACAAAAACATCTACTTACAAAGTCCGGTGTGAATCCTTTCTTTATTCGTTTCTAAAAATAATATTCCGGTGAAAAATTAAAAACACAGTTAGTTCACTAAGATGGAAACAATTTAAACAAATTATATTTATTCTTATATAACAATTGTTCTGTTTGTGCGCATGCG
>NW_013800288.1:0-769 GCF_000517525.1 Limulus polyphemus | reverse complement strand
AAGGCAGCTAGTCATCACCACCCACCGCCAACTCTTGGGCTACTCTTTTACCAACGAATAGTGGGATTGACCGTCACATTATAACGCCCCCACGGTTGAAAGGGCGAGCATGTTTGGTGGGATGGGGATTCGAACCCGCGACCATCAGATTGCGAGTAGAGCGCCTTAACCACCTGGCCATGCCGGGCCGCTTCTATTTGTATTTATAGCTAAGCTACAGAGGCTTTCTGCTGCCATCCATAAGTTTGAACTATTGAACAGAGGGAAAATAGCCGGTCAAGCAACATCCTACCAACCACCATCTAGCCTGAGGGATGAATGCACTCACAGCTTAAAGTGTGGGGGAATGTTTTGTTGTAGTGCACAGGTTCGAATCCAGCTCTTGGCAGCTCTGAAATCCAGAGCTCTAACATAGAGCCAACCTACCCTCTGAACCAGTAGCATTTTCAAATAAATGTATATATCATTTTTCCGTTTTTATCAGCTTCTTTGACCATTTCTTTCACAATATGAACAAGTAAAACATTATTTACTCTGACCATTTCTTTCACAATATGAACAAGTAAAACATTATTTACTCTGACCATTTCTTTCACAATATGAACAAGTAAAACATTATTTACTCTGACCATTTCTTTCACAATATGAACAAGTAAAACATTATTTACTCTGACCATTTCTTTCACAATAAGAACAAGTAAAACATTATTTACTCTGACCATTTCTTTCACAATATGAACAAGTAAAACATTATTTACTCCCTCTTTGA
>NW_013800287.1:0-802 GCF_000517525.1 Limulus polyphemus | reverse complement strand
AATATCAATAAGAAGACACAAGATTTAACAATACTGTGTACTGTCAATAAGAAGACAAAAGATTTAACAATACTATGTACTATCAATAAGGAGACAAGATTTAACGATACTGTGTACTATCACTACCAAGCCACAAGATTTAACGATACTGTGTACTGTCAATAAGAAGACATAAGATTTTTTGTCTTCTTATTGACAGTACACAGTATTGTTTCTTCTTATCGACAGTACACAATATTGTTAAATCCCACAGGATTTAACAACACTGTGTACTGTCAATAATAAAACACAAGATTTAAAAATACTGTGTACTGTCAATAAGAAGACACAAGATTTAACAATACTATGTACTAAAAATAAGAAGACAAGATTTAACGATACTGTGTACTATCACTAACAAGCCACAAGATTTAACGATACTGTGTACTGTTAATAAGAAGACACAAGATGGAACAATACTGTGTACTGTCAATAAGAAGACACAAGATTTAACGATACTGTGTACTGTCAATAAGAAGACACAAGATGGAACAATACTGTGTACTGTCAATAAGAAGACAAGATTTATCAATAATGTGTACTGTCCATAAGAAAACACAATATTTATCGATACTGTGTACTATCAATAAGAAGACACGAGATTTAACAATACTGTGTTCTGTCAATAAGAAGACACAAGATTTAACAATCCTATGTAGTATCATAAGAAGACACAAGATTTAACGATACTGTAAATTATCAATAAGAAGACACAAGATTTAACGATACTGTGTACTATCAGTAAGAAGACACAAGATTTAAC
>NW_013800286.1:0-554 GCF_000517525.1 Limulus polyphemus | reverse complement strand
ACAAGCTGGTATCGTTCTATAACCCACTGTAGACTTTAGTCGGCAGCCAATGTGTTAATTAAATCATTTATTTACAACATATCTACATGGGTTTCCTTAAGTCCGAGTGGATTAAATTGGACCCAATAGCTAGTATCGTTCTATGACCCACTGTTGACTTTAGTCTGCAGCCAGTGTGTTAATTAACTCATATATTTGCAACATATCACAAGGTTTTCCTTTACTCCGAGTGATTAAATAGGACCCAACAACTAGTATCAATCTATAACACACTGTAGACTTTAGTTGGCAGCCAATGTGTTAGTTAATTGATATATTTACAACATATCTACTTCGGATTCCATAAGTCCGAGTGGATTAAATAAGACCCAATAGCTAGTATTGTTCTATGACCCACTGTTAACTTTAGTCGGCAGCCAATGTGTTAATTAACTCGTATATTTACAACATATCAACATGTGTTTCATTTAGTCTGTCTGGATTAAATAGGTCTCAATAGCAAGTATCGTTCTATGACCCACTGTTAACTTTATTTGGAAGCCAATGTTTTAATT
>NW_013800285.1:0-554 GCF_000517525.1 Limulus polyphemus | reverse complement strand
GTGTAATTCTAGTTATAGAATTTATAACCACCATACTCATCTTTAGCCTTACTTGGTACAACTACTCCATGAACACTTAGGTGTAACTCTAGTTACCGAATTTATATCCACCATATTCATCTTTAGCGTTATTTGGTGCAACAACTCCACGAACACCTAGGTGTAACTCTAGTTACTTAATTTGTAACCACCATACTCATCTGTAGCGTTATTTGGTACAACAACTCCACGAATACCTAGGTGTAACTGTAGTTACCTAATTTATAAACATCATACTCATCGTTACTCTTACTTGGTACAACAACTCCACGAACACCTAGGTGTTACTCTAGTTACCGAATTTATAACCACCATACTCTTATTTTAGCCTTACTTGGTACAACTACTCCATGAACACATATGTGTAATTCTAGTTATAGAATTTATATCCACCATATTCATCTTTAGCCTTACTTGTTACAACGACTCCATGAACACTTAGGTTTAACTCTGTTTACCAAATTTATAACCCCCATACTCATCTTTAGCGTTATTTGGTACAGTAACTCCACGAA
>NW_013800284.1:0-980 GCF_000517525.1 Limulus polyphemus | reverse complement strand
AACAGTCACTTTTATAACGTGATTATAGTTTAAAGTGCCGAGCATATTCATCGGCTCTCGTCCCAAACCTTAGACTACGCGATCTTCAGCCACTAATCTACTCCTGAACCATTTTGTTTACTAATTGCATTAGGAAAAATTACGGTATCTACCGATTTATTTTATTTACCATTAAACTTTTGAATATTTTTGAGTCTTTTAATCATTGCCTTCTATATAAAAAATTCAAAATACAGAATTTTCACACCAGATTACGTGCAATCCAATCTAAGTAAAATGACACTCGAGTGTAAACGCCAGGAAACCCAGGTTTAGCACATTCAAAATTTCCAAATGACACTATTCCAATTAGATAGAAATTAAGGTCTATGCCAGATATCATCAGTGGACCTCCAGAATCACCCTGTGATAAAAGAAAAAAATACTAATTCAATGAATAAAATTACAAAGTTGAGTTCTAGTTTTATTCGTGTTTTTTACATGTTATTTCATGGTCAGCTGATCTCTTCAAACCAAGATTTTACAAGTATAATCTACGTTAAAAATACAACACATGTGGATGGATGAAATACATTCTCAAAAACAGAGAGCGTTGGTGTTTTCAAAAATATTATGTACAACAGGTAGAGTAAACTTCATTTCTGTAAGAGCAAAGCTGATTATATTGGTTTGTTTTGAATTTTGCGCAAAGCTACACAAGGGCTATATGCGCTAGCCGTCCCTAATTTAGCATTGAAAAACTAGAGGAAAGGCAGCTAGTCATCACCACCCACCGCCAACTCTTCGGCTACTCTCTTACCAACGAATAGTAGGATTGACCGTCACATTATAACACCCCCATGGCTGAAAAGGCAAGCATGTTGGGGGGGGGGACGAGGATTTGAACCCGCGACCCTCAGATTGCTAGTCAAGCGCCCTAACCACCTTGCCATGCTGGGCCACTGATTATATTAACACATAAATTTTTATTGCTTGCTTTC
>NW_013800283.1:0-554 GCF_000517525.1 Limulus polyphemus | reverse complement strand
CGTTATTTTGTACAACAACTCCACGAACACGTAGGTGTAACTCTAGTTACCGAATGTGTAACCCCATACTCATCTTTAGCGTTATTTTGTACAACAACTCCATTAACACTTAGGTGTAACTCTAGTTACCGAATTTTTAACCACCATACTCATCTTTAGCCTTACTTGGTACCACTACTCCATAAACACCTAGGTGTAACTATAGTTACCGAATTTATAACCAACATACTCATCTTTAGCCTTACTTGGTACAACTATTCCATGAACATCTAGGTGTAACTCTTGTTATAGAATTTATAACCACCATAATCATCTTAAGCCTTACTTGGTACAACCACTCCATGAACACTTAGGCGTAACTCTAGTTTCTGAATTTATAACCACCATACTCATCTTTAGCGTTACTTGGTACAACTATTCCATGAACATCTAGGTGTAACTCTTGTTATAGAATTTATAACCACCATAATCATCTTAAGCCTTACTTGGTACAACCACTCCATGAACATTTAGGCGTAACTCTAGTTTCTGAATTTATAACCACCATACTCATC
>NW_013800282.1:0-554 GCF_000517525.1 Limulus polyphemus | reverse complement strand
TCATTCTATGACCCACTGTTGATATTAGTCTGCATTCAATGGGTCAATTATACTCAAGTATTTACAACATATCTACACGTGTTTCCTTAAGTCCGAATGAAAAAATAGGACCCAATAGCTGGTATCGTTCTATGACCCACTCTTGACTTCAGACTGCAGTCAATGTGTTAAGTAAAACGTATATTCACAACATATCTACATGCGTTTCCATAAGTCCGAGAGGAGTAAATAGCCTCCAATAGCGATTATCGTTCTATGACCCACTGTTGACTTTAGTCTGCATCCAATAAGTTAAATAACTCATATATTTACAACATATCTACATGTGTTTCCTTCAGTCTGACTGGATTAAATAGGACCCATTAGCTAATATCGTTCTATGACCTACTGTTGATATTAGTCTGCACTCAATGTGTTAAGTAACTGGTATATTTACAACAAATCTACATGGGTTTCCTTAAGTCCGACTGGATTAAATAGGACCCAATAGCTAATATCGTTGTATGACCCACTGTTGATATTAGTCTGCAGTCAATGTGTCATTTATTCTCATA
>NW_013800281.1:0-553 GCF_000517525.1 Limulus polyphemus | reverse complement strand
GATTACAGCAGTGACAAGAAAACCTACAACAATGGCAGCTCGAACAGCAAAATAAACAAGAGAAATTACGACAGTTGTTGGAGGAAAAAGAAAATAAACAGGAAGAAAGTCTCCAACAGTTGCAGGAAAGTCAGCAGCAACTACAAGAAAGTCAACAACAGTGGCAACTAGAACAAGAAAGGAAACAGGAAGAAAGTATCCAACAGTTGCAGGAAAGTCAACAACAGTGGCAAGAAGTACAAATGGAAAACATTAGTAAATTTAAAAGCGAATTAGATATGTTAAAGAACGATTTATTGTCTGTTACACAAGAAGGATACATTAACCATCGACTTAACCAGCCCCAGACAATGACAAGCCCCTTCCAGACCCTGCAGCTAAACCCTAATGCAGACATATTCAGTACCGTTAGAAGTCACATCCCAGATATGAATGTCAGTACTAAGAGTGATCCAGTACGAAGAAAGCCACAGGAATTCGATGGGAAGACACCGTTGGAAGCATATAGAGCACAATTTGAGCTACTGGCAGAGATGAATGGATGGATAGAGGA
>NW_013800280.1:0-554 GCF_000517525.1 Limulus polyphemus | reverse complement strand
TGTCTGTCATTACATTTACCGTAAACGACACAACAAACTTCACATGACTCCCTTCTTAATATTTGTCCTTACATTTATCGTAAACGACACAACAAACTTCATGTGATTCCCTTTTTAATGTCTGTCATTACATTCACTGTAAACTACACAACAAACTTCATGTGACTCCCCTCTAAATATCCATCATTACATTTATCGTAAATTACACAACAAACTTCACGTGAGTCCCTTCTTATTGTCTGTCATAACATTTATCGTAAACCACACAACAAACTTCATGTGACTCTCTTTTTAATGTCTGTCATTACATTTATATCAAACTACACAACAAACTTCGCGTGACTCCCTTCTAAATGTCCATTATTACAGTTATCGTAAATTACACAACAAACTTCATGTGACTTTCCTTTAATGTTTGTCATTACATTTATCGTAAACGACACAAAAAACTTTACGTGACTCCCTTCTTAATGTCTGTCTTTAAATATATCGTAAACTACACAACAAACTTCATGTGACTCTCCTTTAATGTCTGTAATTAAATTTGTCGTAAA
>NW_013800279.1:0-822 GCF_000517525.1 Limulus polyphemus | reverse complement strand
TGATTTCATAATATAGGTACAACCCATGAAGGGTAAAAAAATAAATTGAAAATAAACATGTTTTATTCTGTAAGCAAGGTTCTCTTAAGTGATTTGCTATACAGTTTAAGGGCTAATTTACACTCATCATCAGCCAAACACAGGTAATTTAAATCAACTGCACGCGTTTTATGTTCTAGAAAGCAATTTTTTTTTGCATGCATACACAATTCATATCATATGGGTATCTTAAGCAGCCAATGGTTCCCACACAAGTTTATGGGGTATTAAACCAGTAAAGATAATGTCTTGAAGCTTGTCCCACTTTACTGTATCAATTTCAGAATCCACTGAATGATATGCATGGAAAATAAATCACATGATCTCAAGAAAAACCTTTCTAATTTAGAGAAATTGATTTTTAAGAATCATATCTTAAAAAAACTTACCTTGGAAACCAAGCTAGCTTTATAAGCAGCCAAAGCTTTCAAATACTCTTTTTTTGCTGCTTCTGTCTTCTTTTTATAGACCTGTGAAGACAGGCGTATTTTTATATATAGACAAAACTGAAATGACAGGTAAGAAATGGAGACAGGATAAAAGCAAAAAATTGATTTGTACGATAATGCTTGGTATCTTTAAACAAATAATTATGTCAACATTTTAAATATTTTATTAACCAAATCAGGCTAAAGTGTGTTTGTAAGACTAGCCTCTATTTTGCATAATGAAAACCAGTTATTTCTCCGTCCTAATTAAGGAATTCAGCAATCTGTTAGGATAGTTACAAGACAAGCTTTAATGGAGTGTTATTAGTGGTTCCTTTATTCCTTACATTACAAA
>NW_013800278.1:0-554 GCF_000517525.1 Limulus polyphemus | reverse complement strand
GTAGAGTTCTGACTGATTTTGGATTCCGTACCTGAGTTCTAAAGCCGACACCAGTGCTCTATAGTTGTGCCTACCATCTGCTGACAACTGTCCAAGTATTTCCAGTGGTTGTCCCTTCAAGCTCGTTGCCAGATATACAGCTTTTTGCTCCTTTGTCCATCCATTCATCCCTGCCAGTAGCTCAAATTGTGCTCTATATGCTTCCCACGGTGCCTTCCCATCGAATTCCTGTGGCTTCCTTCGCACTGGATCACTCCTATTACTGACATTCATATCTGGGATGTGACTTCTAACGGGACTGAATATGTCTGCATTAGGGTTTAGCTGCAAAGTCTGGTAGGGGCTTGTCATTGTCTGAGGCTGGTTAAGTCGATGGTTAATGTATCCTCCTTGTGTAACAAACAATAAATCGTTCTTTAACGTATCTAATTCGCTTTTAAATTTACTAATGTTTTCCATTTGTACCTCTTGCCATTGTTGTTGATTTTCCTGTAGTTGCTGCTGACTTTCTTCCTGTTTCCTTTCTTGTTCCAGTTGCCACTGCTGTAATCTTT
>NW_013800277.1:0-2380 GCF_000517525.1 Limulus polyphemus | reverse complement strand
CAGGATTAGAAAATAACAAAACACTTATACAAGATCTTTCAGAAAATGTGGACCAATGAACAGGCAACAAAATATTGGAAAACAGAACTCGTTATTAAGCTACTAAAGAAGGGTGATCTCCGGAAATTGCACCAACTGACGTGGTATAATATTTTTGTCCCTCACAGTCAAAGTTTTCAGTTACATCATCATTACCAATATCAGCATCAATAGAAGGAAACACCCCCAAGAGGAAGCTAGTTTCAGAAAAGGAAAGTCATGCATACATCTAATGTTCATTCTACGATAGATTTTGGAGCAAAGTGTAGAGTGAAACAGCAGGTTATATGTGGTCTTCATAGGCTTTGAAAAAACACTGGGACAGCCTACATAGAGAGTTTTTGTGGCACATCCTACGACGTTATGTAATGTGATTTGTGACAACCAGCGTGTAGACAGCATCACCATTCAGACTGAAGACAGAATACATTTCTGCTTCACAATAGGAACAGACTCTCTGACTATTATCATAAACCAGCCCATAACCAGAATGAAGTATCCGTTTATTGTGTAGCTTCTTATTTCACAGCTTATGAGACCTTTCTTGTATAAACATCGGCAACCTTCTGAAGCATCAGCTAACTTTACATAGATGACGTCAGTCTCCTTGCACGTCGACATGTTGGCATTCAAGATAAAACTGAAAACTTACCAAACACAGTGAAGCAGATAGGCCTGCTGGTGTAGACTTTTCTTAACATCCTGGTTGTCTCTGGTGACTGTGTGGTGTTTTTTTCATACATTTGGTCTTGAATTCATCAATTTTTTACTGCCGAGGTTTGTGGTAACAACAGATAAAATCTTTGAAAAAAAGGTAAATAACAGGATTACCAAAGTCAATCAGTTATTTTTTAAAAATCCAGGTTTGGCTTACAGTCAAATTTTCTTTGATTTCCAGACAGTTTGCATCATCGTGAAAGTAGTCACATAGAAATACATTAAGTATTTAGAATATTGCTTTATCCATTACCAACAAACTTGAAACTTTCCAGATTAAATGTCTCTGACTCATTAGAAGTATTTTCATGCCAACACAGGTGCAAGTCTTTAAAACATTGAGTCTGGTCTTATTTGGTGATACTGATGAATTCGAACTGTATTACATGTAAAGCTATCATGACCAAAAGAAAACCATCTTTATTGAAATACAGAAATGTTTGATATTAACTACAAGACGTTATAAGTTGACTGAGTACATTGGTATTACAATAGCTTCTTATTTCACAGCTTCTTGTACAAACATCGGCAACCTTCTGAAGCATCAGCTAACTCCAACGCTGATTTATCAATAATGTTTTCATCTTCTGCTTACATAGCAATAAAGGTTTCCCAAATTAGCTCACGTTTAATGTAATAATGAGTAACTAAGGCTTCACTGAATTATCAACATAAACTCGTGTAATCAATACACGTTTTAAGTTCCACGTTTTAAGTTCAAGCAAAAAAAAAAAAACGTGTAGCCTATTAACGTAGTGTGTGATCAATTTAACCACGTTACGACCCGAAAGTTTGACTTCACGAGACCCTGCTGAATGATGATTCTATTTTGTTAGAACCAGCAGTTCAAACAGCATCAGAGAAACGTGGCAATAAAAATGTGGCTTTCTTAATTTAATTATAATCGATAAAACGTTACCTCTCGAAATGTTTAACTTTAGCCACACCATATTTTTCATTTTAATAACTGATTTATTTCACAGGCACATTAACCAATAGGCCACGCTCAGTTACAACAGTTGTCGTTTCAAACAAAAAAATATCAACAAATTATCCGCACAGATACACTATCCTGATTGATACCTTGTGCACACAATAGGAACAGCTTTCCTTAATTTTGAAGAACAGACAGCTCGCACCTGGGTTTTATTGATCATATTATTATCTTCATACAGATAACAGTTCAACACATGTATTCTATTTGAGGCCAAAATGTGTTACATTAAGTATTGAAACGCATCTTTCAGTGAGGATAGTGTAGCTACAGATATACATCTCAAAACGAAAAAAAACAACATATATGTTATAGTTTTGTAGTTTAACTTGAAAGAAATATTAATATAGAGTGTTTACTTAAGCACAAAGTTACATATGGACTATCTGTACTGTGACCACCATGGTTATCAAGTTCTGAAATTTACTGTTATAAACATTGAAACCTGCTGCTGTGACACCCGCACACTTTAACATATAGCTAATGTGAATTATTGTCCTATATATGATAGAAAAGTAATCTCGTACTTGTTCAACACATATATAAAGAAACAGCTCCGTTTTTACCTTCCTATATCTATTCCTAATTCAACGTAGAACAAGCCAGCTCAAAAATGTTACGTTACCTTTT
>NW_013800276.1:0-891 GCF_000517525.1 Limulus polyphemus | reverse complement strand
GCTGCTTCCATTGCAGGGTATTCTTTTACATGCAATTGTCACATTGTTCACATTGGTAGCCAATTCCTCAATTCAAGTCCTTTCTAGACGAGGGGCAAAAGGGGGACAGTAATACATTGATCTCAAGTTGCAATGCTAATTTGACCATTGAGTATAGGATGATTCATCAGACCAAGTTCAACATTTGCAATCTGGGCCATTCAGACTAAGGTTCATGTCTTGGACTGTCTGTTCCCAAGTTCATCCATTCCAGGCAATTGCCTGTTTGAAACACTATACAATTTAGCCGAAGCCTTCTTTTGCTGCTCCTTTGTATAATTGGGTGTGTCATATGTTTGACTTCAATCACAAATACCTTGTCGGCTCTAATCCAATATCTGGCTGAGAATGCTGCCATTACCCTAGGTTTTGGGTGGTAGATGTTTACTGGGATTCCGATATACAGATGGGCAACTAGTCCCTGATCTAAGGCAATAGAGCGATAGAGCAACTCTTTGTAAAATTGTGAACGATCATCTATACTAGATCAGTGATTGAATTTATATTTTTTTCTCTCAGAACAAATCTCTTTTCAATCAGACACTTTGACACAATACAACTGAGTGTATCACTGAATCTAGAACTGTAGCTTCGTACTATCAGTTGTTACTAGTATAATTACGCGATTGGTCATTCTCTTAAGCATTAACAGACTGTAACATATAGAAAAGATCCACTCGGCCAGTGATAGATAATGCTGTCATTGGCCCATTTTTACACTAATATGTAAAGTCGCAGTAACATACCAACAGACAAAGTAGGTATTATCTGCTATAAAATAGTAAAGGCAATTTGAAAGAAACAATTTTAACGTTTTTTTCTGGATCCCGTGTTTATACTAAAGCTGCATGG
>NW_013800275.1:0-554 GCF_000517525.1 Limulus polyphemus | reverse complement strand
ATATTCATTATTATAATTATACTGGTCTATTTTTTCCGATCCAACGTGCTAATTGTCCCTCTGTGTTCTTTAATGATCTTAACCAGTGTAAAGCAGCATGGTCTGTCCTAATGGTAAACCTTGCACCATAGATCTGGAAGCTTTAAAAGTGAAACATCTTGAAATAATACTGGCAAGAATCTGTCTATTCAAACTTTTGGCCTTTTTCAGTCAAATCATGTAGTGGAGCAGCTATAGTTGCAAAGTCCTTCACAAATTTGCGGTAGTAAGTACAGAGTCCCAAGAAACTTCTTAGCTCTCCCACATTGTCTGGTGTTGGGCAGTCATGCACTACTTTCATCTTATCAGGATCAGTTTGTACACCATTCTCACTAACAATGTGGCCTAAGTAAAGCACCTCTTTCTGGAACAAATGACATTTCTTGGGATGAAGTTTGAGGTTTGCTGCTTTCAAATGCTTGAATACTTCCTCCAGCCTGGACATTTCCTCGTCAAAAGTTGTTGCAAATACGATGACATGGTCCAGGTACACTAGGGCTATCCTCCATTATAGG
>NW_013800274.1:0-1476 GCF_000517525.1 Limulus polyphemus | reverse complement strand
ACGCACTCGAATATATAAAAATATCCACAATTCCTTCACTTCTTCATTATACTTTGTCTCTTTTCATAACAGTTTTTTTCTCACTGGAAACTGTTGCCCAAAATGTTGTCACATTCATCAATAAACTTATCTTAATTTGTCGAGTGTTTCATCTTGTTTGTTTTCTTATGAATTTTGTAATTTCTCCACCTATATAATTATTGTTTTGTCTTCTCATTTCGTGTAACCCGTTATAGAACTCAGTGTGTATATTGAAGAATAATAAAAACCGATGTTTTCGAAGAGCGTGGCAGTTAGCGCACGAAACACGGATTATTTTGGAACAAGTATTAGGTCATTAAAAAATTAATATCGTTTTGTTTATATGAAAAAACTCGAACAACATACATATCAAAACAAAACATTTATTAAATGAAATATTCTCCATTGTTATCGATGATGCTTTTCCATCTTACAATCAAGTTGTTAATGTCCTGATTAAAGAAATCACTTGGCTTTGAAGCAAAAAACACATCGATGGCCTATTTAACACCTTCCACATTTGCATACGTTTTTAGTCAGCAACTGGAACGTTTAAATCAAGCCCATCATCAGAAATGCCCGTCTCTCCTCAATTTGAAAGGTGTTCTTCTTCTCCATGATAATGCACATCTATATGTGGCATGTGTGACGCAACACAAGATTATGGAGTTAGGTTGGGAAGTTGATTCCCACCCACCATATTCTCCAGATATGGTACCATCAGATTACCATGTTTTTCATTCGCTGCAACACCATATTAATGGGCTAAGAATAATGACTCAATCCTAGACAAAAACCACTTCTGACCCCAAAACCAGGACTCCATCCACAGAAAGTGATGCTTTGCATTTGGTGGGACATCAAAGGAGTAATTTGTTTCGAACTCCTCAAACCACAGTAAACTGTCAATGCAGAGATCTAAAAATTTCATTCAGGTGACTTGATATTGATGCTCTGAAGACGCTTGTTGAGTCTAACCCAAGGCCACTTGTGAAATGGCCCTGAAATTGCAATTCTTTCATGAAACAATACGTAAACATCTAAGGAATACGGGAAAATTCCATAAAGAGGGTGTTTGGGTACCTCACTAACTCTCCAATGCTCATCGTTTCGAACATGTGAACGTTGTTTCGTCTCTTCTGGTGCGTAATGCGCGTGAACTGTTTTTGGACATAATTGTCACCGGTGATGAAAAATGGATTCTCCATGCGAATATTAAACGTTTTGAACGGTCGTAAGTGTCAACTATGGTTCAGCACTTCCATTAACTTCTTTGATATTCTTTGTGGCTACAGAGGCGTTTTTTCCTTTCTTCTATTCAAACAGCATTACATGCCGAATGTGTGTCATCTCTATAAGGGATTAGAGTACATTAAACTTTATAGGCTACACTAACATGACGTTTAGGCGATTCATTTAACTATTACACATGATGTACGTTTCTTGGGAATGGTT
>NW_013800273.1:0-554 GCF_000517525.1 Limulus polyphemus | reverse complement strand
AACTGGACACTGGGACAGGAATTGGCAAAGTTTTGTAATAGCCGCCAAGATGACTGGGATGTCTTACTCCCTCCACTGCTGATGGCCTATAGGACAGCAGAGCATGAAACCACTGGATACACTCCAGCAAAGTGGATGTTTGGTCGGGAACTTCGGTTGCCAGTGGATCTGTTAACAGGACGCCCACCTTATGAAAAGTTGCCTGAAAATGTATCAAGTTTGTGAAAGTGTTATCTGAAAGGATGGATCATATTCATCATGAAGTGCATTCAAACTTAAAAACGTCTGCTGATTCGATGAAGCTATGTTATGATAAGCGATCTACTGAAGGCAGCTTTGTACCAGGAGACAAGGTGTGGTTGTATAATGCCAGGAAGACAAAACGAAAGTCTCCTAAGTTGTTTTCTCCATAGGAAGGCCTATATGACATAGTGGATCGTCTCTCAGACGTGAGTTTCCAGATAAAATGTGGTCGGCGAGGTAAGCCAAAGATGGTGCATACCAACAGGCTTTGGCGTTATCACGGTCCAGGACATTTTCAGTTGGGACGAAGT
>NW_013800272.1:0-554 GCF_000517525.1 Limulus polyphemus | reverse complement strand
ACTGTATCATACCAGTACATCTATTAGTATTAGTGTATCGTACCGGTACATATGTTAGTATTACTGTATCATACCGGTACATCTGTTAGTATTACTGTATCATACCGGAACATATGTCAGTATTATTGTATCATACCGGTACATCTGTTAGTATTACTGTATTGTACCGATACATATGTTAGTATTATTGTATCATACCAGTACATCTGTTAGTATTACTGTATCGTACCGGTACATATGTTCGTATTACTGTATCACACCAGAACATCTGTTAATAATACTGTATCACACCAGTACATCTGTTAGTATTACTGTACTACACTGGTACATTTGTTTGTGCTACTGTATCACACCGGTACATCTGTTAGTACTACTGTATCACACCAGTACATCTGTTAGTACTACTGTATCACACCAGTACATCTGTTAGTATTATTGTATCAAACTGGTACATCTGTTAGTATTACTGTATCACACCGGTACAGCTGTTAGTACTACTGTATCACACCAGTACATCTGTTAGTACTACTTATCACACCAGTACATCTGTTAGT
>NW_013800271.1:0-1825 GCF_000517525.1 Limulus polyphemus | reverse complement strand
TCAACCGTATGGAACCAACTGTTCCAGCCATATAATACCAGCTGTACGAACTGTATCAACCAACTGTTCCAGCCATATAATACCAGCTGTACGAGTTGTATCAACCGTATAGAACCAACTGTTCCAGCCATATAATACCAGCTGTACGAGTTGTATCAACCGTATAGAACCAACTGTTCCAGCCATATAATACCAGCTGTACGAACTGTATCAACCGTATAGAACCAATCATAGCAGCCTTATAATACTAGCTGTACGAGCTGTATCAACCGTATAGAAACAACTGTTCCAGCCATATAATACCAGCTGTACGAGTTGTATCAACCGTATAGAACCAACTGTTCCAGCCATATAATACCAGCTGTACGAACTGTATCAACCGTATAGAACCAACTGTTCCAGCCATATAATACCAGCTGTACGAACTGTATCAACCGTATAGAACCAACTGTTCCAGCCATATAAAACCAGCTGTACGAGTTGTATCAACCGTATAGAACCAACTGTTCCAGCCATATAATACCAGCTGTATCAACCGTATAGAACTAATCATAGCAGCCGTATAATACCGACTGTACCAGCTGTATAATACCGATTGTACCAACCGTATATATTCGACTGTATAGTAACTTTTCCCCCACCCTGTATAATGCAACAAATCACACTCTCGAAGACAAAGAAGAGATTAGATACACAGTTTTTATACACGCGAGTTTAGATTTACAGCTGCTAAAATACAACAAGTAATAAGTGTTAATGATAACTTTGTTTTTGTCTCATGTGTTACACACCACGGAGGTTAACTGTTTGAAGTTGAAATGAGAAGCAGGTGGCACTTATTTCTTTCAGCGGAAGCACTACAAAGTCTGCTGGTTGTTCAGCTGTCACAGCACCGCGTGTATATTGTACCAAGGTTTGTGTCTAGAGGTAGCTTAGTCGAGGAATGACATACCTTGGACTGCTGAATAGCCGAGGATTAATGGTGTTAAAAGAATCCCTTCCCTAATAGTTCTAAGCACACGTTTTGAGACCACAATAATAGCTGAACTTTCCTTTCAATTCGTATTCCTGAACAGACCCGCAGACAAACAGGTAAACAGACAGATATACATACAAGAAGACAGATAAAAAAAACAGGCAGACATATAGGCATACCAAGCAGACAGACAACTAAATAGATACATAAAAACTATAATAAAGAATAAAACAGTTATCCTGTGTATAGCTGGCTCTATGAGTAATCTGTTAATGTAGCAACTATAATAAAGAATAAATCGATTACTCACAGAGCCAGCTATACACAGGATAACTTGTTAATGTAGCAACTATAATAAAGAATAAATCAGTTATCCTGTGTATAGCTGGCTCTGTGAGTAATCCTTATATTTGAAAGTTTTTTCTAATGCAATAAAGTTTTTTATTTCTTATATTTGAAAGTTTTTCTAATGTAATAAAGTTTTTTATTTCTTATATTTGAAAGTTTCTTTCCAATGCAATAAAGTTTTTTATTTCTTATATTTGAAAGTTTGTTTCTAATGCAATAAAGAAACAAATTTTCAAATAAAAGAAATAAAAAACTTTATTGCATTAGAATCAAACTTTCAAATATAAGAAGTAAAAAATCTAATGCATTAAAGTTTTTTAATTCTTTTATTGGAAATTTTGTTTCTAATGCAATAATTTTTTTATTTCTTATATTTGAAAGTTTGTTTCTAATGCATTAAAGTTTTTTATTTCTTATATTTGAAAGTTTGTTTCTAATGCAATAAAGTTTTTTATTTATTATATTTGAAAGTTTGTTTCTAATGCAATAAAGTTTTTATTT
>NW_013800270.1:0-553 GCF_000517525.1 Limulus polyphemus | reverse complement strand
AGATAACACAGTAGTTGTAGTAAAATACATCAAACTTGGTGAATGTGAGATAATGACAGACAACCCAGTAGTTGTAGTGAAATACATCAAAATTGGTGAGTGTGAGATAATGACAGATAACCCAGTAGTGGTAGTGAAATACATCAAACTTGGGGAGTGTGAGATAATGACAGATAACCCAGTAATGGTAATGAAATACATCAAACTTGGTGAGTGTGAAATAATGAAAGATAACACAGTAGTTGTACTGAAATACATTAAACTTGGTGAATGTGAGATAATGACAGATAACCCAGTAGTGATAGTGAAATACATCAAACGTGGTGAGTGTGAAATAATGAAAGATAACCCAGTAGTTGTAGTGAAATACATCAAACTTGGTGAATGTGAGATAATGACAGATAACCCAGTAGTGATAGTGAAATACATCTAACTTGGTGAGTGTGGAATAATGAAAGATAACACAGTAGTTGTAGTGAAATACATCAAACTTGGTGAGTGTGAAATAATGAAAGATAACATAGTAGTTGTAGTGAAATACATCAAACTTGGG
>NW_013800269.1:0-1323 GCF_000517525.1 Limulus polyphemus | reverse complement strand
GTGTCTTCTTATTGACAGTACACAAGTACTGTCAGTAAGAAAACACAAGATTTAACAAAACTGTGTACTGTCAATACGAAGACACAATATTCAACGATAATGTGTACTGTCAGTAAGAAAACATAAGATTTAACAATAATGTGTCCTGTCAATAAGAAGACACAAGATTTAACGATGCTGTGTATTGTCAATAAGAAGACACAAGATTTAACGATACTGTGTACTGTCAGTAGGAAAACACAAGATTTAAGGATAATGTTCTTCTTACTGACAGTACGCAGTATGGTTAAATCTTGTGTCTTCTTATTGAGAGTACACAGTATCGTTAAATCTTATGTCTTCTTATTGACAGTAGACATTATCGTTAAATCTTGTGTCTTCTTATTGTCAGTACACAGTATCGTTAAATCTTGTATTTTCTTACTGACAGTTAATGTGTCCTGTCAATAAGAAGACACAAGATTTAACGATACTGTGTACTGTCAATAAGAAGACACAAGATTTAACGATACTGTGTACTGTCAATAAGAAGACACAAGATTTAACAATACTGTCTACTGTCAAAAAGAAGACACAAGATTTAATGATACTGTGTACTATCAATAAGAAGACACAATATTCAACGATAATGTGTACTGTCAGTAAGAAAACACAAGATTTAAAAATAATGTGTCCTGTCAATAAGAAGACACCAGATTTAACGATACTGTGTACAGTCAATAAGAAGAAACAAGATTTAACGATACTGTGTACTGTCAATAAGAAGACACACGATTTAACGATACTGTGTACTGTCAATAAGAAGACACAAGATTTAACGATACTGTGTACTGTGAATAAGAAAACACAAGATTTAACGATACTATGTACTTTCAATAATAAGACAGAAGATTTAACGATACTGTGTACTGTCAGTAAGAAGACACAAGATTTAACAATACTGTGTACTATCAATAAGAAGACACCAGATTTAACGATACTGTATAAGATTTAACAAATGTTTTCTTAATGACAGTACACATTATCGTTGAATATTGTGTCTTCGTATTGACAGTACACATTATTGTTAAATCTTGTATTTTCTTACTGACAGTACACATTATCGTTAAATCTTGTGTTTTCTTATTGACAGTACACAGTATCGTTAAATCTTATGTCTTCTTATTGACTGTACACAGTATCGTTAAATCTGGTGTCTTCTTTTAGACAGAACACATTATTGTTAAATCTTGTGTTTTCATACTGACAGTACACATTATCGTTGAATATTGTGTCTTCTTACTGATAGTACACAGTATCGTTAAATCTTAAGTCTTCTTATTA
>NW_013800268.1:0-554 GCF_000517525.1 Limulus polyphemus | reverse complement strand
GGCAGTGAGGGATCTGGAAGCCTTAAAAGTAGAACAGAGGCCAATTTTACATTCAACGTCTTGAAAGAATGCTGGCAAGAAACTGTCCATTCAAACTTCTGGCCTTTTTTAGTCAAATCATGTAGTGGAGCAGCTATAGTTGCAAAGTCCTTCACACATTTGTGGTAGTAAGTACAGAATCCCAAGAAACTTCTTAACTCTCCCACATTGTCTGGTGTTGGCCAGTCATGCACTGCTTTCACCTTATAAGGATCAGTTTGTACACCATTCTCACTAACAATGTGGCCTAGGTAAAGCACCTCTTTCTGGAACAAGTGGCATTTCTTGGGATGGAGTTTGAGGTTTGCTGCTTTCAAACACTTGAATACTTCCTCTAGCTGGGACATTTCCTCATCAAAAGTTGCTGCAAACACAGTGACATCATCCAGGTACACTAGGGCTATCCTCCATTGTAGGCCTTACAGTACTCTTTCCATCAAATGTTGCTGGAACATTGCTAAGCTCGAATGGCATCACACGGTATTGCCAGAGACATTGGCCGTAGCTAAATGCTG
>NW_013800267.1:0-1225 GCF_000517525.1 Limulus polyphemus | reverse complement strand
ATCCAGGGTTCTTCCTCCTCTATTTAAAATGATTCATGTTGGATATGTGTGTTGTATAATCCAAGGTTCTTTCTCTTCAGTTTAAAATGATTCATGTTAGATATGTGTGTTGTATAATCCAAAGTTCTTTCTCTTCAGTTTAAAATGATTCGTGTTAGGTATGTGTAATTGTATAATCCAAGGTTCTTTCTCTTCAGTTTAAAATGATTCGTGTTAGATATGTGTGTTGTATAATCCAAGGTTCTTTCTCTTCAGTTTAAAATGATTCGTGTTAGATATGTGTGTTGTATAATCCAAGGTTCTTTCTCCTCTATTTAAAATGATTCATGTTGTTAGATATGTGTGTTGTATAATCCAGGGTTCTTCCTCCTCTATTTAAAATGATTCATGTTGTTAGATATGTGTGTTGTATAATCCAAGGTTCTTTTTCTTAAGTTTAAAATGATTCATGTTGGATATGTGTGTTGTATAATCCAAGGTTCTTTCTCTTCAGTTTAAAATGATTCATGTTAGATATGTGTGTTGTATAATCCAAGGTTCTTTCTCCTCTATTTAAAATGATTCGTGTTAGATATGTGTGTTGTATAATCCAAGGTTCTTTCTCTTCAGTTTAAAATGATTTATGTTAGATATGTGTGTTGTATAATCCAGGGTTCTTTCTCTTCGGTTTAAAATGATTTATGTTAGATATGTGTGTTGTGTAATCCAAGGTTCTTTCACCTCCTTGGATTATACAACACACATATCTAACATGAATCATTTTAAATAGTTCTTTCTCTTCAGGTTAAAATGATTCAGGTTAGATATGTGTGTTGTATAATCCAAGGTTCTTTCTCTTCAGGTTAAAATTATTCATGTTAGATATGTGTGTTGTATAATCCAGGGTTCTTTCTCTTCAGGTTAAAATGATTCATGTTAGATATGTGTGTTGTATAATCCAGGGTTCTTTCTCTTCAGGTTAAAATGATTCGTGTTAGATATGTGTGTTGTATAATCCAAGGTTCTTTCTCTTCAGTTTAAAATGATTCATGTTGTTAGATATGTGTGTGTTGTATAATCCAGGGTTCTTTCTCTTCAGTTTAAAATGATTCGTGTTAGATATGTGTGTTGTATAATCCAGGGTTCTTCCTCCTCTATTTAAAATGATTCATGTTGGATATGTGTGTTGTATAATCCAAGGTTCTTTCTCTTCAGTTTAAAATGATTCATGTTAGATATGTGTGTT
>NW_013800266.1:0-878 GCF_000517525.1 Limulus polyphemus | reverse complement strand
CCCTATCCCTGGTGCTGTAAATACACTACATACTGTACCCTATCCCTGGTGTAATAAATACTCTACACACTGTTCCCTATCCCTGGTGCAATAAATACTCTACATAGTGTACCATATGCCTGTGTAGTAAATACTCTACATACTGTTCTCTATCCCTGGTGTAGAATAAATACTCTACATACTGTAACTTATCTCTGTTGTAGTAAATACTCTACATACTGTAATAGGGACTCCAAGGATAGGGTACACTATGTAGAGTATTTACTGCACCAGGGGTAGAGTATTTACTACACTAAGGATAGGTTCAATATGTCAATTATTTACTTTAGTGTACGCTATCTCTGGTTCCGTAAATACTCTATATACTGTTCCCTATTCCTTGGTTAGTATATACTCTAAATAGTGTACCCTATCCCTGGTGCAGTAAATACTCTACATAGTGTATCCTATCACTGGTGCAGTAAATACTCTATATAGTGTACACTATCCCTGGTGTAGTAAGTACTCTACATACTGTACCTATTCCTTGTTTAATAAATACTGTACATAGTGTACCATATCCCTGGTGCAGTAAATACTCTACATAGTGTACGCTATCCCTGGTGCAGTAACTACTCTACATACTGTACCCTATCCCTGGTGTAGTAAATACACTACATATTATACCTTTCCCTGGTGCAGTAAATACTCTACATACTGTATCCTATCATTGGTGCATAAATACTCTACATAGTGTACACTATCCCTGGTGTAGTAAATACTCTACATACTGTACCCTATTCCTTCTTCAGTAAATACTCTACATAGTGTACCCTATCCATAGTGTACTAAATACTCTACATACTGTACCCTTACCCTGGTGTAGTAAATACTATACA
>NW_013800265.1:0-554 GCF_000517525.1 Limulus polyphemus | reverse complement strand
TTGATAAAGTCCTTATATCCAACAGTTTTAATATTAGGAGAGTTAAAACAGTCTCGAATTGATAAAGTCCTTATATCCAACAGTTTTAATATTAGGAGAGTTAAGACAGTCTCGAATTGATAAAGTCCTTATATCCAACTAGTTTTAATATTAGGAGAGTTAAAACAGTCTCGAATTGATAAAGTCCTTATATCCAACAGTTTTAATATTAGGGGAGTTAAAACAGTCTCGAATTGATAAAGTCCTTAAATCCAACAGTTTTAATATTAGGGGAGTTAAAACAGTCTCGAATTGATAAAGTCCTTATATCCAACAGTTTTAATATTAGGAGAGTTAAAACAGTCTCGAATTGATAAAGTCCTTATATCCAACAGTTTTAATATTAGGAGAGTTAAAACAGTCTCGAATTGATAAAGTCCTTATATCCAACAGTTTTAAACGTTACGTTTCTGATTTTCGGCAGTTTTGGTTCCCGCAGACTGATCATGCTTTACTTCAGGTGACATTTCAATTTTAATAATAAATTTATGTTGGATGAAGACTTTGTTCTTATG
>NW_013800264.1:0-554 GCF_000517525.1 Limulus polyphemus | reverse complement strand
AACAATTTGTTATGTGTTACACAAGGAGGATACATTGACCATCGACTTAATCAGCCCCAGACAATGGGAAGCCCCTTACAGAGCCTGCAGCTAGACCCTAATGCAGACATGTTCAGTCCCGTTAGAAGTCACATCCCAGATATGAATGTCAGTAATAGGAGTGATCCAGTGCGAAGGAAGCCACAGGAATTCGATGGGAAGGCACCGTGGGAAGTGTATAGAGCACAATTCGAGCTACTGGCAGAGATGAATGGATGGACAGAGGAAGAGAAAGCCGTATATCTGGCAATGACCTTGATGGGACAACCACTGGAAATACTTGAACAGTTGACAGCAGCCGACAGACACAACTATAGAACACTGGTGTTGGCTCTGGAACTCAGGTACGGAACCCAAAACCAGTCAGAAGTCTACAGGGCCAGGTTCAGGACGAGAGTCCATGCTAAAGGGGAGAGCCTGCAAGAGCTGGCACAGGACTTTGAGAGCATGGCACACAAGGCCTACACAACTGCACCACCCGATCTCCTCAAGTTGTTGCTGAGGGATCAGTTCGT
>NW_013800263.1:0-554 GCF_000517525.1 Limulus polyphemus | reverse complement strand
AGTATCGTTCTATGACCCACTGTTGACTTTAGTCTGCAGCCAATGTGTTTATTGACTCATCTATTTACATCATATCTTCTTTGGTTTCCTCAAGTCCTAGTGGATTAAATAGATCCAATAACAATTATCGTTCTATGACCCACTGTTGACTTTAGTCTGCAGCCAATGTGTTTTTTAACTCATATATTTACAACATATCTACATGTGTTTGTTTAAGACCGACTGGATTAAATAGGATCTAATAGCTAGTATCGTTCTATGACCCACTGTTGACTTTATTCTGCAGCCAGTGTGTTTATTAACTCATCCAATTACAACATATCTTCATTGGTTTACTCAAGTCCGAGTGGATTGAATAGATCCAATAACAATTATCGTTCTATGACACACTGTTGACTTTAGTCTGTAGCCTGTTTGGTAATTAACTCATATATTTACAACATATCTACATGTGTTTGTTTAAGACCGACTGGATTAAATAGGACCCAATAGCTGGTATCGTTCTATGACCCACTTTTGACTTTAGTCTGCAGCGAATGTGTTTTTTAACTCAT
>NW_013800262.1:0-555 GCF_000517525.1 Limulus polyphemus | reverse complement strand
CTCCATAAACACCTAGGTGTAACTCTAGTTACCGAAATTATAACCACCATACTCATCTTTAGCGTTATTTGGTACAAAAACTCCACGATCTCCTAGGTGTAACTCTATTTACCGAATTTGTTACCACCTTACTCATCTTTTGCGTTATTTGGTACAACAACTCCACGAACACCTAGGTGTAACTCTAATTATCGAATTTATAACCAACAAACTCATCTTTAGCCTTACTTGGTAGAACTACTCCATGAACACCAAGGTGTAATTCTAGTTACAGAATTTATAACCACCATACTCATCATTACCCTAACTTGGTACAACTACTCCATGAACACCTAGGTGTAACTTTAGTTACAGAATTTATATTCACCATACTCATCTTTAGCCTTACTTGGTACAACAACTCCACAAACACCTAGGTGTAACTCTAGTTACAGAATTTATAGCACCATATTCATCTTTGGCCTTACTTGGTACAACTACTCCATGAACACTTAGGTGTAACTCTAGTTACCGAATCTATAACCACCATATTCATTTTTAGCCTTACTTGCCACA
>NW_013800261.1:0-843 GCF_000517525.1 Limulus polyphemus | reverse complement strand
GGATAGGGAACCCTAACTTATTAGTTTATGTTGGATCCCTATAATGATACTAGGTAGAAGTGCAGAACTCTTTGTAAATGAAAACATTCCGACCCTATTATTGTAATTGTAAATTTCGAGCTGGCTGCCATCTATGAGATTTTAGGTGAACTAAGCCCCAATGCATTTTCTTTGGTCATTTTTTAGTTCATCACTCTTCCAAAAAAAATATTGAAAATGCATTGGGGCTTAGTTCACCTAAAATCTCATAGTTTTTTTTGGAAGAGTGATGAACTAAAAAATGACCAAAACTCTTCCATAAAAAAGTATTACTTAATACGATTCTTCACTTTAAGAGTAAATAATAAACATAATTGAAGTGGATAACTTTTTAGATCTGAGTCTACTTACGACTGGTTTTATTTTATAGTATCTTAAAATTACGACAAAATTGCATGTTTACATAATAAACATTAAAAAATATATATTGTAAAACCAAAATCAAAAAAGATAAACCACTTAGATATGATGGAGGGTAACTACGTACAAAGGATTGAACACTTTAACCACATATATTTATGCAGTATCTGAATGTCAAGTTTATAATAAAATTCATTTAATAAAAAACTGTTACATAGGCGCCCTAATTTCAAACTGTAATTAAATCTTTAATGTCTTTACTTTTCCAATAAGTTGTTATTTTTAGAGCATTTTATCTACCAATTTCGAAAAACACACATGCAACATCCTTTCAGTACCGGTATAAAGGTGAAAGAAAACCTAACCTGTTATTATTTCATACCGTACCAACTTGATTGACGTCGAACTGACATGCGTTATCTTGAATCTCTGCAACTAATGGTG
>NW_013800260.1:0-554 GCF_000517525.1 Limulus polyphemus | reverse complement strand
AGAGTAGGCTGTTAATGAGTTAGCAGTAGATGTACTATAGTAGAGTAGGATGTTAATGTGTTAGCAAGAGGTGTACTGTAGAAGAGTAGGTTGTTAATGGGTTAGCAGTAGATGTACTAAATTAGAGTAGGTTGTTAATGAGTTAGCAGTAGATGTACTATAGTGAAGTAGGCTGTTAATGAGTTAGCAGTAGATGTACTATAGTAGAGTAGGGTGTTAAGGAGTTAGCAGTAAATTTACAATAGTAGAGTAGGATGTTAAGGAATTAGCAGTAGGTATACTATAGCAGAGTTGGCTGTTAATGTGTTAGCAATAGGTCTACTATAGTAGAGTAGGCTGTTAATGAGTTAGCAATAAATTTACTATAGTAGAGTACGGTGTTAAGAAGTTAGCAGTAGGTATACAATGGTAGAGTAGGTTGTTAATGAGTTAGCAGTGGATATATTATATTAGAGTAGGTTGTTAATGAAACAGAGGTAGGTGTACTATAGTAGAGTAGGCTGTTAATGAAATAGCAGTAGGTGTACTGTAGTGCAGTAGGTTGTTAATGAGTT
>NW_013800259.1:0-566 GCF_000517525.1 Limulus polyphemus | reverse complement strand
CCCATACCCATACGTATTCTACGTGCTACTGGTGCGATTCATTCATTGTTGTTAGAAGGTATATTGCCTTTAGATTCGATTTCTGCCACTGGTGAGTATGTTATTGCTCTGGGTTTTGAGGGTGGCTGTGTTAATGTTCCTCTTCATAACATTTATTTAGCATCAGACCTAGTTTCGGGACCAGTTGTGGTTGTGGTAAGACATACTCGGCCAATAAAGGGTGTATCCACTTGGCTGGAGGAAAAGTTGTTGCCGAACCTAAAATTAATGTTTTATCTAAGGATGATGATGTTGTTGAGGAGAATTCCGATGTGTTTCCCTCATGTGCGGTGATTCGAGGTCAGGCTATGAAATTAAGCCCAAAACAAATAATAGACATGGATTCAGGGGATGATATTATATATTTGTCTCTGACATATATTGGATCCGACAAGGATCTCGGTGAGGGATCTGATTTACCCAGTGAAGTTCCATTTACTAAAATTTACAAAAGGATATTTTGTCAAAAATGGTGTGCTTATGAGGAAATGGAGACCACCAGATGTGCCAGCTTCAGAGGACTGGGA
>NW_013800258.1:0-554 GCF_000517525.1 Limulus polyphemus | reverse complement strand
TTGACCAATCACAGCGCTTAATGCAATTAGCGTCGGTAATCGCCTAATCGGTATTTCAATTTTCATTTGATATTCTGCAGTCTGGCACGTGCTTACCGTCAAGTTGGGTGCGTCACCGAAAGCCGAAGTCCCGTATCTTAGGCCTTGGGAGCAAAATAGTTGTTTCTTAATTTTTCGTTCTATTTTTTCACCCCTTACGATGTCTAAAGAAAATAGACTGTCATACACAGCTAAATTTAAATGAAGTGTGATTAATTATGCAAAAGAGCATGGAAACAGAGCTGCCGAAAGATATTTTGGTCCTCCACCAACAGAAAAAAATGATTCGTTGCTGGCGCGAACAAAAAGAAGAATTGAAAATGATTAAAAGTGATAAACGCAATTTCAGAGGAAAAAAACAAAATGGCAAAATCTCGAAAATAAACTGTACGAATGGGTTGTGGATCAGAAAAGGCAAGGACTATCCGTTTCTACAAATATGATAATTTTTAAAGCAAAGAGATTGTGATAGTAGTTTAGAAGATTTTACTGGTCATACATCGTGGTGTTATCAG
>NW_013800257.1:0-623 GCF_000517525.1 Limulus polyphemus | reverse complement strand
TTAAACTAATAATGTATAAATAGTCATACCACGATAAAGATAAGTACTTGAGGACGTGTCAAACCAATAATGTATAAATAGTCATACCACGATAAAGATAAGTACTTGAGAACGTGTCAAACTAATAATGTATAAATAGTCACACCACGATAAAGATACGTACTTGAGGACGTGTTAAACTAATAATGTATAAATAGTCACACCATGATAAAGATACGTACTTGAGGACGTGTCAAACTAATAATGTATAAATAGTCATACCACGATAAAGATACGTACTTGAGAACGTGTTAAACTAATAATGTATAAATAGTCATACCACGATAAAGATATGTACTTGAGAACGTGTTAAACTAATAATGTATAAATAGTCACACCATGATAAAGATACGTACTTGAGGACGTGTCAAACTAATAATGTATAAATAGTCATACCACGATAAAGATACGTACTTGAGGACGTGTCAAACTAATAATGTATAAATAGTCACACCACGATAAAGATACGTACTTGAGGACGTGTCAAACTAATAATGTATAAATAGAGTCATACCACGATAAAGATAAGTACTTGAGAACGTGTCAAACTAATAATGTATAGATAGTCACACCACGATAAAGAT
>NW_013800256.1:0-553 GCF_000517525.1 Limulus polyphemus | reverse complement strand
CAAAACCAAGTGAATATTCTTTAATCAGGACATTAACAACCTGATTGTAAGATGGAAAAGCATCATCTTATGAATGGAGTCTATTTCATTCAATAAATGTTTTGTTTTGATATACAAGTTGTTCGTGTTTTTTCATTTTTTAAAAAAATGGGACAATTTCTTGACGACTTAATATATACATATATAATGTATAATAATTGAAATGCGACTGTATTTTACAAAATACCAGTCTACTAAAACACAGCCAAGACAGGTCACTTTGTAAAGACTAAAGGTCACCTTTATGTTATTTGATATGGTAACATGAGTGCACGTGAGCCACGTTGTTGTAACTTCTGTATTGTTAGCCAGGCACAGGTGAAAAGTCAATATAATAAAAATAATAAATATATATAAATGTGTAATGTTATGTAATTTAAGCAATTTAGTCTAAATATTTATTTTTCATGTTATAATCTGCTGTCATTCTAGAACGAAAGAGGCGTAATTTATATTTATTTCCTAATTTTTATGGTGGCTACAAGATCGGTCAAAATCTACCAAACCCATACAC
>NW_013800255.1:0-859 GCF_000517525.1 Limulus polyphemus | reverse complement strand
AACACCTAGGTGTAACTCTAATGGAGTTGTTGTTCCAAATAACGCTAACGATGAGTATGGTGGTTATAAATTCGGTAACCCAAATAACGCTAAAGATGATTATGGTGGTAAATAATTCGGTAACTATAATTACACCTAGGTGTTCATGTAGTCGTTGTGCCAAATAAAGCTAAAGATGAGTATGGTGGTTATAAATTCGGTAACTAGAGTTACACTTAGGTATTCGTGCAGTTGTTGTACCAAATAACGCTACAGATGAGTATGGTGGTTACAAATTCGGTAACTTGAGTTACACCTAGGTGTTCGTACACCACCTCCACGAACACCTAGGTGTAACTCTAGTTACCGAATTTGTAACCAACACTTTCATATTTAGCCTTACTTGGTACAACTACTCCATGAACACATAGGTGTAACTCTGGTTATAGAATTTATAACCACCATACTCATCTTTAGCCTTACTTGGTACAACAACTCCATCAACACCTAGGTGTAACTATAGTTACTGAATGTGTAACCCATACTCATCTTTAGCGTTATTTGGTACAACAACTCCACGAACACCTAGGTGTAGATTTAGTTACCGAATTTATAACCACCATACTCATCTTTAGCCTTAATTGGAACATCTACTCCATGAACACCTAGGTGTAACTCTAGTTACCGAATTTATAACCACCATACTCATCTTTAGCCTTACTTGGTACAACTACTCCATCAACACCTAGGTGTAACTCTAGTTACCGAATTTGTAACCACCATACGCATCTTTAGCGTTATTTGGTACAACAACTCCACGAACACCTAGGTGTAACTCTAGTTTCCGAATTTGTAACCAACAAACTCATCTTTAGCTTTA
>NW_013800254.1:0-713 GCF_000517525.1 Limulus polyphemus | reverse complement strand
ACATGTGTTTGTTTAAGACCGACTGGATTAAATAGGACCCAATACCTAGTATCGTTCTATCACCCACTGTTGACTTTAATCTGCAGCCAGTTAATAAACACATTGGTTTTAAACAAACACATGTAGATATGTTGTAAATATATGCCTATTTAATCCAGTCCACGCAATAGCTAGTATCGTTCTATGACCCACTGTTGACTTTAGTTTGCAGCCAGTTTGTTATATAACTCATATATTTACAACATATCTATATGTGATTGTTTAAGACCGACTTGATTAAATAGGACCCAATAGCTAGTATCGTTCTCTGACCCACTGTGGACTTTAGTCTGCAGACAATGTGTTTATTAACTCATATATTTACAACATATCTACATGTGTTTCCTTAAGTCCGACTGGATTAAATAAGACCCAATATTTAGTATCGTTCTATCACCCACTGTTGATTGTAATCTGCAGCCAATGTGTTTATTAACTCATATATTTACTACATATCTACATGTGTTTGTTTAACACCGACTGGATTAAATAGGACCCAATACCTAGTATCGTTCTATGACCCACTGTTGACTTTAGTCTGCCGACAATGTGTTTATTAACTCATATATTTACAACATATCTACATGTGTTTGTTTAAAACCGACTGAATTAAATAGGACCCAATAGCTTGTTTCGTTCTATGACCCACTGTTTACATTAGTCTGCAGACAATG